>NC_085137.1:471803395-471828395 GCF_035046485.1 Aedes albopictus | reverse complement strand
GACCTACGAAGCCGACTTCGAACCCCTGGACCACCTCTTGTACTGCATCTGGACTAGCCATTCCCCGAGTCCACGCGCCACCTCGTGCACTCTCCTACACTGATCTCCGTCTGCTGCGCCGACTGCATGTTGTTAACAACCGTCACCTCTGTCTTGTGGTGAGCCAGCTCCAGTTTTCTGGACCGCATCCACGCCTCCACAACCTTGATCGAGTTGTCGGTAGTCAACTTCACCTCCTCGATCGTTTCACCGTAGACTTCGAGCGTAATATCGTCGGCAAATCCGACAATCACCACTCCCACTGGGTACTCTAACCTCAACACCTCGTCGTACATGACATTCCATAACACCGGACCCAGGATGGAACCTTGCGGGACTCCTGAGGTTATGTGAAAGCACTTCCGACCCACCTCCGTGTCGTAAACTAGTACGCGATTCTGGAAGTAGCTTCCGAGAATCTTGTACAAGTACTCCGGTATCCCCAGACGCAAGAGCGCATCGGCAATAGCAGCCCAACTGGCGCTATTAAATGCATTCCTTACATCTAGAGTCACTACCCCGCAGAAGCGAATTCCCCTCCTCTTAGGCTCGAGTGCTTTCTTGGCGGTTTTTGTAACCGACAAGATAGCGTCTACGGTGGACCTCCCCTTCCGGAAGCCATACTGGTTGCTCGAAAGACCATTTGCGCCCTCAGTGAACCTCAACATTCTATTGAGGATGATCTTTTCGAGCACCTTCCCCGCCGTGTCAATCAAGCATATTGGTCTATATGCCGACGGGTCTCCGGGTGGTTTCCCCGCCTTTGGCAATAGTACCAGGCTCTGCCTCTTCCAAGCTTCTGGGAAAACTCCCTCGTCCAGGCATTTCTGCATAGCAGACCTGAACATCTCGGGAGCCTCTGCAATAGCTACTTTTAAGGCCAGGTTCGGAACTCCGTCCGGACCTGGGGCCTTACCTACGCTAAGGGACTTAGCTATCCCCGCAAGTTCCACATCGGTGACCCTTTCCTCATCGCCAGCCCCAGTCCCCGGCTGTCCTACGAAAGGAGGCCAAGGACTAGGATCATGACGCGGAAAAAGTCCTCCAATGATCCCCTCCAACATCTCTGGAGATTGCTCTGTAGGAGCCATCACACCTCTCGTCTTGGCCATAACGATCCTGTAGGCGTCACCCTACGGGTTCGTATTGGCACTCTGAGAGAGACCCTCAAAGCAGGCCTTTTTGCTTGCTCTTATCTCGGTCTTGAGCGCGGCTTTTGCAGCGGCGAACACCACCCGCCGCTCGTTTCGCTCTTCCTCTGATCGTGCTCGCTGCATCCGCCGCCTAGCCCTTAGGCAGGCGCGGCGCAGGTCCGCAATCGCGTCGGTCCACCAGTAAGCCGGTGGCCTCCCATTTCTAGGGTGGACTCGCCTAGGCATGGTCGCATCACACGCACGTGAGAGCACCGCTACCAGCTCGTCGCCGTCTAAACCGAGTAAGTTTCGCTCACGGCGGAGCGCTTCCCTAAATACCTCTTCGTCGAAGTATGATGTCTTCCACCTACGAGGGCTTGGCCTTGGCCTAGTCGCCTCTTCTCCTATCCGCTGTCTGCTGTTGTTGTAGTCGATACTGTATCGAACCGCCAGGTGGTCGCTGTGAGTGTAGCCATCATCTACTCTCCAGTTCGAACTACTTGTTAGGCCAGGACTACAAAAGGTCACGTCAATAATTGACTCCGCTCCGTTTCGACTATAGGTACTCTTGGTACCGACGTTAGCCAAGTCGACATCTAAGATGGCCAGTGTTTCTAGCAGGATCTGACCCCGCTGGTTCGTGAAACGGCTTCCCCATTCCACAGCCCAGGCATTGAAGTCACCCGCTATTACCACCGGCCTTCGCCCTGTTAGTACGGTCGTTAGGCGGTCCAGCATTTGCGTGAACCGCTCGATCGGCCACCGCGGAGGCGCATAACAGCTACAGAAGAAGACCCCGTTTACTTTGGCGACCACGAAGCCCTCATAGGTAGTAGACACCAACTCCTGCACGGGGTATTTACCCGTCGTCCATATCGCCGCCATTTTCCTGGTCCCATCCGAGACCCAGTTGCCGTTGCCGGCGGGTACTCGGTATGGGTCCGAAATGATGGCGATATCCGTCTCCCACTCAGAAACCGCCTGACAAAGCAGTTGCTGAGCCGCATCACAGTGGTTCAGGTTCAGCTGCGTTACCTGCACTGTGATTCGTTGTTCACTGCGGCTTTCTTGAAGGCCGGGCACCTTGGACCACCCGTTGGATGTCTGTTGTTCGAGGATTTCCCGGTACAGATCATACATATGGGTGGACTCGTGCAGCTTTGGGCCTTATGACCTTCAGCGCCGCATCGCCGACACAGTTTGCGCCTGTCAGGGCCTTTACAGTCCCACGACTTGTGTCCTGGTTCCAGACACCTAAAGCAAACCTCTGGTGGCTCGTGGAATGTCAAAGGACATACGCACCAGCCCACCTTTATCCGCCCTACTTTAACGGACTTTTTAACGTCCGCCACAGGTAGCTGAACCAGAGCTATCTGTGTCCCTGCTGGCCACCTGAACATCGCTCTGTTGCCGCAGTGCCGTGACGAGCTCTTCCGCTTCGGTGATCTCGTCTAGGTCTTTGACGTTCAGAGTCGCCTCATGCGTAAGAGCCCTCACCTCCACTCCATCACCAAGGACCTCTTCTGCCAGCCTCTTGTAGGCGGCGCCCTTGTGATCCTTCTCGCGCTTAAGCTCCAGGATCATTTCGCCCGTACGAGTACGTCTGATACTGCGTACATCGGCTCCAAGACCCTCAAGCTTGGCGTCGCACCTCATCGCCTTCAAGACGTCCGAGTATTTCGACTGTTCGGTCTTGATGACGATAGCGTCGCCTTTTTCGCGCCTGGCACCTGCCTTCCTATGCCTTGGCTTGGCGACCTGCACTTCTGCCTGCGGATTCACCTTCTTCTTCCTCTTCCGCTCTACCTTTGTCCAAGGAGGGTCCTCTCCTTGGATCGCCCTGCTCTGTGGCTGCTGAGGGCCCACCATTGGTCGCAACCCCTTGTTCCCATCGTTCCGGGACGGGCCAGCCTTTTCAGGCCCACCCTTCCCAGCTTTCCGGGAACCCTGGCTGGGGTCCGACTTCCCGGCGTTACCACCGGCTTTCGGGGTTATTATACGCCTGGCCTTGCGGGCGCCGCCAGACAGCTCCTCACCTGACGGCTGCCTCGCCCGCTTCTGCGAATGCTTGTCGCGTTTGTCACGAGCATTCGCTTCCACTCTCTTCGGACTACCCGCGAAGGAGAAGGCCTCCGTTTGTGTAAACTTAGACGCTTTCTCCTTTGCAGGTTCCGCCGCCGCTGCAGCCAGCAACGCAACCGCGTGCTCCTGCTTGGCCTCATCGACAGACGCTCTAAGCCGAAGCAAGGCCGTTTTCAGGTCCTTGCTTATATTCGACTTAGTTGTCGCAAAGTCGATAATTTTGCCAAGCTGCTGCTCAGCTACCTCTAATGCGGGCCGTCCTTTTCCTGCTTCTTGGCTGATGGCCCTCAGCAACCATGCTCCGTCCATAACCTCCGCCGGCTGGCTTGCCGTGGAGTGGACAGGAGCTCCCACGCTTGAGCTGCGTAAGCAGCTACCAGCACCTGGCTCCTCGCTTCTCCTTGTTGGAGACCTCATCAACCCGCTTCTTGCGAAGGGGTTGATCGCACCACTACTACCTGCTACACCTGATTTTTGAATTGGATTTTTACTCATATTTTATTCCCACGAGTCGCACGAGAAAGAATGTCCACCACGCCAGAGCTCTGCATTAACGCGGTAAGGGACAGCTTACTGTGGGGGGTGCCCAGGTGCCCCACAGGCTCCGTTAAAGATCGAGCATCTTTTTCACCCCCTCGATCACTCATTCCTCGGCACGGGTCGCTTGACACCTTGAATTGAGGTTAGTAGTCCTATTCTTAGCCAGCAACTACGCGGCTGACTCGCAAGCGGGGGGGTGCGTCAGGCCCCAGGACATCCGTCCCTGCTGCCCCATGTATTTGCTAGTCTGTAGATTTTACAGTGTACAGGTCCATTTCTTGCAAAAAAAAACTTTGCCATAGACACAATCTCTTTAAATAATAAGCATCCTAACGTGCAACAGAAATAAAATGTACTAGCTCATTAGCGCCACCTAATAGCAAAGTTCCAAATCAAATGGTCCATCAACTGTACATTTTTGACCAACTGCACAACTATGCCGAAGAAGCCATTTTTCTAAGTAATCAGGGTCCTGAGATATGTGAGATATAAAATTTATATGCTGCCTAGTGGTGGAATAACAAATCAGACGGTCCATCATCTGCATATGTTTCTGACCAACCAAACAACTTTGTCGAAGACACCAACGCCATAAGTAATCAGGATCTTGCGATATATATGAGATGTTAATTTCATCAGTGTTACATCTGTTCGTCTGTGATGATTATTTGGGTGCAATTTAAGAAGCCGCATCTACAAAAGTGCGATTTAACCTATTGTTATGCACGTCAATCAATTAAAACCGGCTACTCAGTCTTGAACTAACAAACGATGTTTATTACTTGCCCAACGTTTCGACACGGGGTTGGTGTCATCTTCAGGGGGAAACTAATTTCGACGAAATTAGTTTCCCCCTGAAGAAGACACCAACCCCGTGTCGAAACGTTGGGCAAATAATAAACATCGTTTGTTAGTTCAAGACTGAGTAGCCGGTTTTAATTGATTGTTGGAACCATACAGTCGAACCTCCAGCAGGTTATGCACGTCTTACCCGCTTGCTTAGGTACGCTTCATCCTATTGATTAAGGGCATTTTGGAATGTTTGGAATTGTTCTTCACCTTGACTGACCTTACATCTTTGCTGAAAACATCACCCTTTCAAAAAGTAAGGGTCCCAAAACGGACCTTCATTTTATCACTGCAACGCCTTTAAATACAATGAAATACTGGAATTCTTCCGAAACACTATCCAGGATACTTCCATGAGTTCCTTACTGGTTTTCTGCTTGGATTTCCTCGAATTCTTGTGCAGTTTCTTACTGAAGTCGTTCCACGATTTCTCTCGGAGTTCTTTCTTGAATTCCTGGAGGTTTATTGGAGTTTGTTTCTAGATTTGCCTAGGCGTTTTTACCAAGAAATGCGATTTTTCCTAAGATTTCTACCAGAGTTTCTTCTAGGATCTATGCATGAGTTTTTCGAGGGGTTTCTGCACTTCCCGGAACTTCTTCCGGAGGATCACGGAGAATTCTTACCGGAGAGCTTAATCTAATTCTCCCGTAGTTCCTTCGGGGATTTTTCTTTGTGGTTCCGGGATTTTCGAGATACTGCTGCTGAGCATCTTCCAAGGATTTCTCACAAAGATATTTGAGCGTTTGTCTTTGGCCTCTCACCAGATATCTTACAAATTCCTCTCGTTTTCTCTCCAATAGTTCGTCTCAGAATTCTAGGCTAACGGGGGGCGTTTATTGAAAAGAGCAAAAGGAGGTCTCGGAAAGATCAAAGCATGTAAAGGCAAAAGAGCGATCTTAGTAGGTTTTACGAAGGAGCTATAAGGATCGCAGAAAGGATATAACATAGGTTTCTGGGGGGTTTCGTGGGGGTTTCAGGGAATTTCAGGAGCGTTTCTAGGCGTCTCAAGGTGTCTCGGGTGCGTCTCATGGGGGTTTCAAGGGGAATCAGGGGCGTTTTAGGGAGGCTCAGGTGGATTCAGGGAGTTTCAGAGGAATTCTGAGGAATTTCAGGGGATCGCAGGAGGATTTCGGATGTTTTAAAGGGTTCCAGAGGTGTTTAAGCGTTTTAAGGGATTACAAGTATGGCCTTACTACTTACCTTCAGTCCTGGGCACCCACGGTAGTGCAGAGGGCCGAATTGAAAGATTTCCATCCTGGGCGACTGCCAGCCATCGCCTCGACATGTGGCCAGGTCAAATTTCTGTCGACTTGCTTGATTTCGTTATTGAGGCTGCGCCGCCATGAGCCTCTGGGTCTGCCTCTGCTGCAATGTTCTGCTGGATTCCAGTTTAACGCTTGTTTGCAGATTTCGTTTCCGCCCCTGCGTAGATTGTGGCCGACCCACCTCTACTTTTGCTAGAGGTATCTCAAAACGAGTTTCAGAAAGAATCCCTGATGGAATTTAAAGATTTGATGGGATTTTAGGTAAATTTTAACTTCCAGATTCATCCACGTCCACACAAAATTTGAAGCCACTTATCGGAATACATATTTCCCAATCCCATCCCAAATTAATTGATGGATGATAGACGGAACATCTATACGATAACATGCCGAATTACGGATCTGAACTTCTTTCGTTTTTTTTTGTTTTGTTTCGGTGTGCATCCTAAACAGAGTATAACTTGCACCAGAGATAATTACGTACGATAAATCATTATCTTACAATAAATGTCCACCACGAATGTGGAAGTCACATTCCAAGGCTTCCCATGCCAACAACATTCAAACGGATACTTGGAGCGCATACATTGCACACACTTCATTATCGTGGTTCCGCCAACCAATGCACCAGCAGCAGTCCAATAAAGCCATGTGACCAATCACGTCCATATCCGATTGCCCTACGCCGCCGCCGCAGGAACGCGCGATTGCGTTCCACAGAAACCCCGAAAGGGTATCATTTTCTTCATATTTATCATAACTCTCTCAACTGCGAGCCCTTCTCAGTTCCCGCCCCACGCTTCTCCGTTCGTCGATCCAGATAGGTAGGTATCCGCGCGTCTCGTCTTACATGTGGCGCTGCTGCACACATGGCTTGGGGTCGGTCAGCTTGGCTTTGGTGGGGCTTGATGGGGTTTTCAGCTCATTAGACTCGGACTTGCCACTAGGGCCGCCCTTTCGGCTTCGACGTCGGCATCGAGTATCGGTATATCGAAAGCAAAAGCGAGTAAATCAAATCCGGCTGGCTGATAGCTGGGTTCTCCGCCGCACGGTCGGTTGGGGTCGTTCGCATCTAGGAGATGTGTTGGGCTGACCGGGCAGGCAGCATAGCGAGCGCACGCTGAGCGTATGGCCGCCGTGTCACGTGCACGATACACTCAGGGAAATGAATTGAGAGTCATTATGTTCCCAAGTAGCACCGCACCGCAGAAACTAAAAAAGACATGATGTTTGGCGTTACAACTCGTTTTCTAGCAAAACCAAATGGGTCTATTGGGCACACTAAAAAAGCCAGCAAGTACCCTTATGTCAGAATCGATATGGCGTCTTTTCTACTCCCTTCAGTATATCAGCCCCAGCTCAGTTCGCAGGAAGCCAGATAAACGGCGGAAAATACTGCGGCAAATTCCAAGGAAAGCGAAATTGACCCTCTCTCGGCTGGCTGATGGTCTCGCCCGGCCCTGCCGCATTGCAATAGAGCCCGAGTCGAGCCGGTTCAAGTCCAGCGGGAAAATTATTGATTGCCATTGGGTTTGCACTATAATGGGATTTTTCCTCCGTTTGTTGTTAGCTCGTGGTCGGTCAGTGCTGGTGGTGCAGCAAAGAACTGCACCCGGCGGCAAGCGACGAACTTCGCTTTCTGCTTGCGGTGTTAGTCGGTTGGTCGTTGGTTCTTCGCTTGAAAGGGAAATCGTCCGGTCCCGGGCCGGCGGTGGTGACTAAACTTGAAATCGATCGTTGCACTGTCTCAGATGTCTCGGAGGAAAATGTAGGGTTTTTCTTGTAGCGACAAAAGTGATTGTGAAGTATCGATGGGGGATCGATCGATCGAGGAAGGGTGCGGAGCAGGTTGTGGTGGCTGGCTGAAGCTGGCTTATTATGGAGTTTGAGGAACTTGCGGAATACGGTAAATGTGGTGACAGTTTGATGAACGCCGATATCTTTCGTTATGATGCAATCTTGCTCTTATTGGAATGCTTGTGATCTACTGGTTTCTCTTACGTGGAAAGCGGTAAGTATTTTAATGAAAGTTTTGAGGGACCGGTAAACAAGCAGTTATTTCGCAGCACCATGCTGGAGGGTGTCTGGGTTCGATTCCCGGTCGGTCCTAGAACTTATATTGGAATTATCTTCATCTTCTTAGATACCCTATTTCTTCTTATTCTTCTTCTTCTTCTCCTTATTATTCTTCTCCATCTTCTTCTCCTTCTTCTTCTTCTTCTTCTTGGCGTGACGAGACTTATTGAGAGTTTTCTCTGCCTATGACTATTTTGCATGTGTAAGTATTATTCTTTTCTTCTTCTTCTTCTTTTCTTCTTCTTCTTCTTTTACTTCTTCTTGGCGTGACGAGACTTACTGAGAGTTTTCTCCGCCAATGACTATTTTGCATGTGTATGTATATCGTGTGGCAGGCACGAAGATACTTTATGGCCAATGAAGTCAAAGAAATTTACAATACGAAAAGTTCTTGGACAGGCCGGGAACCGAGCCCTCGGCTTGGCCATTCTGAATACCCGTGTGCTCATCGCATCGGCTATAAGGGCACTCTATGAATGATCGATTAGCAAAAAAAACTCTCAGTAAATAACTGAAAAAGTGTTCACTTGACAGTAAGCTGAATAGTAGACTTCATCCCAGTTGGGACATAATACCAGAAGTACGAAAAGGGCCTAGGCTGTTAGTAGAAAAGAAAACCGATAACGGTAGTCGTGAGAAAAGTTTGCTAGCATTTATCCATTTCTCCTTCCTTTCGGAACCCATTTAAAGTCGTCTGACCGGACACATTACTACGATTACAGCATCCGCAACGACATCAAACCGGCTGCAATTCAAGATCAACCGCGTGGACGCGTTCCTGCCATTAACAACGCAGACAATTACTCAACCGACAGATACACGATAAACGATAGGCCGTGGTATAAGTCTATCGTACCAAGAAAGACACAATTAAATAAGACATTCGCTGATCATCAGCGTCGGATTGCCTAATCGTCACCATCGCAACTCGTAGCGTAACCTTTCCCTTTTCACCGTACTCTATGGGGTGGCTGCTATATTTACTAGCAAATGTGAGTATTTTTACATACGAACAAATCTTGCACGATCGGAGATACATCCCGAGGTGTTGAATACCGCCGGCTTACAATCGATCATCATTCATCCATTCATTCACCCCATCCCAGTCGAAAAATAAATCCAATACTAATACCAGTTTTTAAACCTACGCGATTCGAGATTCCTTTTTATAATATCCCAACAATCTACACCGTAGTGACGTTGATCAACACTAACTCTCTGTTGGTTCAACACTAAGTCAACGGCGCGATACATCGTCTATAATTATGACACGATGAATATGCTGCATGCTCGACGAGTGAGTCGTCGTCGTCAGCAGCAGCGGCTGTAATGTAATCCATCAGGGATCAGCTTTCCGATCGGCGACTAATGAACAGCGACATCGACTGACTCACCGGACTCACCCGTTTTCCTGTAGGGGAGACCGGGCTAACAGGATGCCATGATTGTATTTTTTTGCTTTTGAATCTAATATGTAAAGTTTTCTGTTAACTACCGTATTGGAAAGAAAAAGTAATTATTTACTAATTTCCTTACAAAATAGCCAAGTCTGTGTTTCTTACTTATGAACCGATTAGGCTGAAAATTTGACACGGAGTTATGAAACACCTGTACTTTTAATTCCCATTGAATTCAATCAACATTGCTCAGTGGAAAAAATAGGTATGAAACGCGATTAAATTCAATATCTTTGTTCGAAGTGAATGGATTCGAATGAATTTTTGACACAAACTGCAAAAATCTTAGGATTTCCCCAAAGAGGTGAAAAAGAGAGAGCATAGGGTAAAACCGGCCCGATACACTGATTTTCAGCATCGTGCGGCGAATAACGCCCTCCTGATCTAATACGGTAGAGATTTTTTCAGTTTGTTTCAAAAATTTCTTTCGAAACCATCCACTTCGAACAAATACATTGAATTTATTTGCGTTTTTCCAATTGTGCATTGTGGAGCAGACCTCTGGTGTGATGGTTAAAGCCCGTGACTATCACGCCGAGGACCTGGGATCGAATCCCACTCCCGACAAACTCACAATATGTGAGTTCTTCCTTCGTAAGGGAAGTAAAGCGGGGTCCCAGAGATGAACTAGCCTAGGGCCAAAAATTTCGTTAATACAGATATGAAAAAATCAATATTGTAAGCAGCGTTTGAAGTTTATGTTAGTCCATTTTGGAAATCAATAAGTAATCACGGTGTAGGGGTTTTCAACTAGAGGTTGCACAGACTGATCGATCACTGACATGAGAAAACGGACAGCACATGATACAACCAGTGTAGAGATTTTTCCGGTTGATGAAAAGTTTTCGCCGACTGGAGCGGGAATCGAACCCATACTCCGAGGCTTACGAAACGGCCAGAATTATGATCCTCCATAGCTTAAACAAAACATAAATTTTGAAATAATCTCATGATCGTATATTCTCAAAAATTAAAATCAAACCTAAAGGACATTCTTTTTGAACGTCTGATTTTAGAGTTATTTAGGATTATACACTGATAGGCAAAATAAAGTGCCTACTTCTTTTTTTTTCAATTTCTCTCATTTACTTGGTTCAAATTATATTTACTTTAGTTTTTTTTTATTATCTTTTTTTATATTCTTTTTAAGTTGCACTTATGGAATACTAAAAAAGGGAGTTTCACCTGAAGAAGAAAAAAATCAATTTATGTTGAAAAAAAACAGTGACAAAGTAAGCGCCCACTTCAAAAATTAATATGTTTACGATAAATTTCCATTGGAAGACCCCTCGATTGTTTTTGTTTTGATATTTTGACATGTTTTGAAGCAAACGGCTCAACCTGGTACATTTGTATACTTGAACGCATTTGATTCAATTGAAAAAATGGAGATCGCAGTGCTTTCGAAAACAATTCCCTTGTGTATCCGCAAATTGGTCGTTCGTGATGTGCAAAACGGTGAATCGCACCGGGCTGTTGCTAGGAAGTACAGCATCAGTAAGGCAGCGGTTGGCAAGATTCTTCTGAAGCTTTAAATGTTTAAATCAGTGGTGGATCGCCCTGGCAGAGGCAGGAAGCGGAAAACGGATGCGAGAACGGACACCAAGATCATACGCGAAGTCAAGAAGAACCCGAAGGTAACTGTCCGCGAGATCCAGGAAACCCTTCAGTTATCAGTTTCCGGTTGAACTGTTCGTCGTCGTCTCGTAGCACAGGGGTTGAATAGCAAACTTGCCCGGAAGCGCCCATTTATCAGCAAGGCAAACAAAGCCAAACGGCTTAAGTTTGCTAAGGAACATACTGATAAGCCCCTAGAGTTCTGGGAAACAGTTCTCAGGATGGACGAATCAAAATTCGAGCTGTTCAACCGAAAGCGGCGGGTTCGTGTTTGGTGCAGATCGGGAGAGGAGCTTCAGGAGCGCCACATCCAAAGCACGGTTAAGCATGGAAGAGGAAATGTAATGGTGTGGGGGTGTTTTTCGTGGAGTGGAGTGGGTAGCCTCGTGAAAATCGACGGGATAATGACGGCGGATTCCTACATCAGCATCCTGGGAGAAAATCTGGAGGCTTCGCTTATCCAGACGGGCCTTGAAGAGAAGTTCGTATTCCAGCAAGACAACGATCCGAAGCATACTGCCAAGAAGACCAAGTCTTTCTTTCGGTCTTGTCGGATCAAACCGCTGGAATGGCCTTCACAAAGCCCGGACCTCAATCCCATCGTAAATTTGTGGGCGATTCTCGATGCCAGGGTTGACAAAACTGGTGTTACCAATAAAAATAACTATTTTGAAGCCCTTGAGCGCGCCTGGGACAGCCGTTAGGTGTCACCTAACAACCGCCAACTAACAATTATAGCTGAATAACAGCTGATTCAGCTAAAATTTCCAAAATCAAGCTGAAGAGAAGATTGTTCATCTGTTGTACAGTAACAATGTTTGTTGGGTAAAGAACCTGGTCGAGAGCATGCCAAAGCGCCTGCAGGAGGTCCTGAAGACCAAAGGAGGTCACATAAATTATGGAAATGTTTTTCTTTAACTTTAATTGATGTTTTCTGTAGCCTAAATGAAGTGGGCACTTTTTTTTTGTCACTGTTTTTTTTCAACACATTTTTTTTTTTCTTCAAGTAAAACTCCTTCGATTTGCAATATTCCATAAGTGAAACTTAAAAAGAATAAAAAAATAAGATAATAAAAAAACTGCAATTTAATTTGAACCAAGTAAATGAGAAAAATTGAAAAAAAGTTGAGGTGGGCACTTTATTTTGCCTATCAGTGTTGTTGATTTTATTTTTTTTATCTATCATCAGCAGTTGTTTACTGTATATTTACAAAATTAATCCCTCATTTTCTCCCGGAGTTCCCTGGAGTTATTCCTGGAACTTCTACTAGAGTTCGTCCAAGTATTCCTCCAGGAGTTTTTGAATTTTCTGCAGGAGCTCCTCCCAAGATTTATTCTAGAGACATGCGCTGTATTACGCTCAGAGTTTCTCACTGAACTTCTGCCGAAGTTTATCCTGTAATTTCTTCAAGATTTTTTTGTAAACTCTCTTCTTTGGCTTTTCCCGGGATTTCTAGAAAATTTTCTCTTAGGAAATTTCAAATAAATGCGATCGCGGGATATCTCTATGGACGTAATAATCCTCTGGACAGGTCTTGTGAATTATTTAATGCTGTTTATGACGAATTTGATTTTAATGTTAGTAGAATAGAGTTTAAAAATAGGATTAAGTATCGGTCTGTGTAGTTTTTCTAACTAAAGACGGCAAATAAATAATAAAAATAAAAATAAAAGTTTCACCCAAGATTCCTGCCGGAGCTGCTCCCGGGATATCTCTATGAATTATCCAACAACCTAAGTGAACAAAATAAAATGAAATTCCTTACGAAAAATTAACGGAGTTAAATATTAATTCCACAGTATACTCGTACAACGCATGTCTGGTTTGCAAAATTGGACTGAGAACGTCAGAATTGTCCCTTCTGGCCAGAGTAATTGCGGAATAACTCCGGTGGATCACTGAGTTAGATTCTACTAAAAAGGGCTGTTTTTCGATACATAGCGTGTTTTTCATTATGATCCGCAGTTAAAAAAAACTGCATTTCCTTTAAAACGTTCCCATCCACCATCGAACATTGTTTATGAACAGGTTTGGAACAGTTATGAACTGCCGGATGTAGGCTGGGCGGAGGAACCTGCTACATACTGTATAGTGTATACTGTACTTAAGTATTTTCCAAGGAGCACCTGCAACTAAAATAGAAATGATCATCGTTGCAAACATGTTGCAACTGAGTTTTCATGAAACAACGGATGTTTTCATTTGGATTCAGAAAATAAAAACATGTGAAACAAAATAAAATCCTATTAAAATTCTGTTGTTAAAACCAAACTGAGGTAGGTATAACATATTTATAACAACTAGCGAAATGTAAATAAACGTCATCGTCAGTAAATTGCTCAATAAAAATAGCAGTCGGACTAGATAGTGGCGAAAAGATGCAGCATTCCGTTAGCTTAAATTTCGACATTTTGTCGAACAAACTTTTATACCCAATCAGACAAAATGTCAGATACAGCATTCCGTTTTTAAATATATGGCACGGAAGTTTTATCATCTTCTTTTGATCATTACAATGAAACAGGAGTTCTACAAGCACTCCCACAGTTGCTAGCAGAATACTTAGATAAACTTTGAAATAGTCATAAGGTATTTGAGGGCTATCCATAAATTACATAATAGTATGAGGTGAGAAGGGGATTGAGAAATCTTATGCTCCGTACTAAAATATTTGAGGCTTCCTACGAAAAAAAATAAAATAGGGGAGGGAAGGTTCAAAAAATGATCAAATTCCTTTACGTAATAAATGGACATCCCCTTGATTGTCGACGAGAAGTAAACGTCCAATTGTAAACACTTTTTGGTTGTTTTTGTCCTACCGTGTGAAGCAATGTGGTCCTAGACATGATTTAGCAAGCAAAAATTCTCAACTAATTTTCAGCATTTTACGGGTGCAATTAATAAGCTGCAGAAATGAACTCAGTCAAAGCAATATGGCGCGTACATTTTACTACAAATGTCTAAATTTTCACTCGCAAATTGATAAGTAGACTGACTAGCTGACTAGTTGTCGAATCGGTCACAATTTGTAAGTCGACCATGAGTTGTATCTCGGTTGTAAATCGATTGCGAATTAAAACCGTTTATAACACGAATGGATGTTTTATATTGGCCCCACCTCTTGTGCTTTTTTCGTTGCAATTTAGCCATTAATGTGACGATTAGTACAAATGGCACAACATGCAATGTAGTTGCATTTAAATTATAGGAACTTATTAACGTCCAAGTGTGTTGCTTGGGTTACTGTAGCGGTTCGATGTCTTAGAAGAATTTATTTTATATATACACTCCCGTTCAAAAGTTTGGGGCCACCCCCTCAAAAACATGTCATTTTTTTAGGCCCATATCTCCGCCAATTTGGGTCCGATTTCAAAACTCTAGGTTTCATTCAAAAGATAATAAGTCAAAGAAACTTTGAACATGATTTAAAAGAAACTTTTTCAAAAAATTTTGTATGTAAACTTTACCCAAAGTTGCCAAATTTTCTAAAAAATGAATATAAACTTACGGCAGTGTCGCTGGAAGTTGGGTCGACCAAATTTTAAGATGAGAGCGGTAATATGACCCATTTTCTATTAGCTTTCAACTGCTTTTTACAGAACTTAGCTAAAAAATCTAGAAAAAAAAAGTTATTAAGTAAATTAATCCTTGATGTCATCGACCAAAAGTTTGGGGTCACCCCTCAATATGATGTAATGGCCAAAATTTTGGGTGACTTTCGTAAAACATGGAAAAGTGATTTACTGTTGGAAATCATAATTACTTTGGGAATTTCTGAGGAATACTCCTAGAATGCTGTTGGAATTTATCCGTGAATTTATGGTGGGAATCCTCCCAGATGTCTTGCTGATATTCCTCAAGCAATTCCTATTGGTATTTCAAGAGGAATTTCTAGCGGAATTCTCACAGAAACCCCGAAAGGAATCATCGGAGTAATTTCTGGAGGAATCCTTGGAGAAATCTTTGGACGAATCCTGACATTCTTAATTCTGCACGAATCATAGGTGAAATGCGTGGGGGATTTTCAAGTGGAGTCTCTGGAGGAATCCCATAAGAAATTCCTGGAGGAATCTTTGAAGGTGATTTCATGAGTATCACTTCAGGCATCAGGTATCAGTAGGTCGGCTCCAGAGGCACGTTTTCCTCCCTTCAGGCATACCTAGAAGCAAATGCCTGATGGGATTCCTTCAGGAGTTTCTTTCTGTATTTCTACTGATATTCAACGGAAGGATTGCTTAACGACAAGAGAACAAAACTTGTATTCATTCACGAAACGCAACGCGAGACAAGACACGACACTTATGGTTCTTACAATCGTCAAAATAATTAAAAAATACCTTAATGCTGACCGGTTTCGGGCTCGATGCAGTCCATCTACGGGACAATGTGCGACTGATTGCGATGATGCTCGTACTAATCCGGGTCCGGAAAGAGAGAGAATGTTACTACAAACGATTCGTGTCGATGAGATCGAATAGACTCGACATGATGGGAGGATTGTCTTCACTCATCAGCGATTTTCCAGCAATCTCGGTAAGAATTTTTAGGGAAATTCCATTAGGCAGTTTAAGAGGAACTCAAAGATTTCTCAATGGATTCTTCCATTGTTTTTTCAACAGTTCCCACTGGATCGGACAGCGGTACCCCTTTGATTTACACGCGTGCCGCTGTCTGATCACTTTTGCAATTTTTTCAACGCCTTGCCACGCCCTGGCCTGTGAACGAAAACATTTTATACTTTGTATACACAAAATTTAGCATATTTGTAGTTCCGTGTCAAAAATTGAGCTCAATCCATCAAAGCAAACCATAGTTACAGCATCTCAAACTTGGCCATTTTGTATGAAAATCGGCGTTTGTCCGATCAATTATGCACCACAGTGTATACCTAGAAGATGCATTTCTAGAGAAATATATGAAGAAACCCTCATAGAATTCCTCCACAAATGCCTGATGGGATTCCTTAATGAGTTTCCCTCTGTATTCCTATATATAGGTATTAGCCTGGTACACGGTTTGTATGGGAAAATATAAAAAATGGAAAAACTCTAACTCCTGTATACTTTTTGAGTTCCATTTTGGTCCCATATCAACTGTGCAAAACTTCAGATCGATGGAAGAAATTATATTTTAGCGCCCGCCATTCTTAGTTTTCCATACGATTTACTATGGGGAAAATTTACTTCTTCAAAGAAAAATCGCTTGAGGTCACCCATTGACCCCTAAAAATAAGTCGTTGAATGATTTCTGTAGATAACTTCACGAGGAATCAAACCTCCGAAGGCCGCAAAGCGATGCGACATTCGTAGAAAAAGTTATTAAGGTTCACCCGATTGATAAAATGACGAGATTTTATTATTTATTGTTATTCCTTACATGTTAAACAGCGTTGGCATACCATTCGGTTTTCAGTCAATAACTTTTTCCACATGCCTTAGATCGCTTTGCGGTCCTCAGAGGATTTGTTCCTCGTAAAATTTCCAACAGAAACCATTCATTGATATATTTTTAGGGGTTAAGGAACACCCTGTGTCGATTTTTCTTTGAAAAAGTGATTTTCCCCATAGTAAATCGTATGAAAACTTAAAACGACTGGCGCTAAAATATAGTTTCTCCGATCGAGCTGAAATTTTGCACAGTTGATATGGGACCGAAATGGAACTCAAAAAGTGTACAGGAGTAAAAAGTATTTTTGTGTCCCACGCTAATAGGTATACAAATAATCTTCGATATAACGTAACCTCGATATAACGTAGATTTTGCTTCGATATAACGTACAACATTGAAATTTTTTATTTTTTCCGGTAAAAACCCCCTGGTTAACTACGAAATCACTGAAATCTATGTTTTGTTGCAGGATTATCCTTGTTACTTAGCGTAAATTGGAAAAAAATTGTAAAAAATGGTACGTTATATCGAAGCACAAAAAAAAACGAAATGATTTTTTCGTGGCAACTAATGTTTTTCATTATCGGTTTTGTGAATTTCACCAAAACCATTATTTGGAGTTAATTTCACGTCAAATCCATCAACACTAGAATAAAATATTTTTTTAATAATTTTTATCTGCTTCGATATAACGTTCAAAGAGTAAATTCATTTGTACGTTATATTACCTGTATATAAAAGCCATTCCATAGAAAAACGATATAGTGCAACTTCGATTGTCGTGAAACTTGGTGGGTTCACAGTTCTTCTAAAATAATTAGACCTGTATTTTTTTATTTCGTCATTCTCTCTCTTCTTGGCGTAACGTCCTCATTGGGACAGAGCCTGCTTCTCAGCTTAGTGTTCTATGAGCACTTCCACAGTTATTAACTGAGAGCTTCCTCTGCCAATGACCATTTTGCATGCGTATATCGTGTGGCAGGCACGAAGATACTCTATGCCCAAGGAAGTCAAGGAAATTTCCTTTACGAAAAGATCCTGGACCGACCGGGAATCGAACCCGTCACCCTCAGCATGGTCATGCTGAATACCCGTGCGTTTACCGCCTCGGCTATATGGGCCCTTATTTCGTCATTAGGGTGACCAATTTTTAGATAGGGTGGTCCCAAAAATCAAGGTTTTTATGGTCTTAGGATAAAAACAACAAGTGTACCCTGGTTTTATTTTTATTTTTTTCACAATATTCAGAAAATTTTGCGTAACATATCAAAAAATCAAAGATGTTTGTTTTTTAGTATTTAAGATAAGATTTTTTGAAAATAAAAAGCCAAATTTCCTTTTACAAAACATTTTTTTCAATTTGATTATATTTTGAATCCTTATGAAATTATGGATACCAAAAACATCGGGAATCACTCAAAAAAGCAATACAAGGCAAAGTTTTATGAGAATTTACAATATCAGGCAATTTTAGAGCAGCTACTAGTATTAAAATATATGACTATATCCAAAAAAAATCATATCTCAAAAACTAAAAGCATACATCTCTAATTTTTGATATGTTACGCCAAATTTCGTGAATATTCACGAATAAAAACATAAAACCGGTCTTCAATACAAAAATGCAGTAAACTTCTCAGTCGATCCCCTCACCTTGTAATGCTTTTCTAAATAGGAATGTAATTTATTCAACTAACATCGCACTTTTACTACAGCTTACACTATTGTTGTTTGGTGAAAACATGCCAGATATACCTAGTAATAATAATCACACCTTCGCCATTGACTACGGCCGATCTGATGATGTGTTGTCTGATGCTGTGTCGCATGATAAATCTGCTACGGCAGTTCCGTCCTGTCTGTTCGTCCGTCCGTCTGATGTCTTTGCGGTCGCTACTAACAACATCTTACCGACACCGCTGCTGCGCCACTGCAACAAAAGGCGCGGCAGTGATCTTGATGGTTGCTGCGGCGGCAACGGAAAGCCTTTCGCTATCATCGGCAATAGGTAGTAGCACCACACCGGTCCTGTACCATCATGTATTTACAGCATGGCCTAACAACAACTATCATCAGTGAACAGTTGAACAGTTTCGGATATCGTTTGTTGTCGCACAGCAGTCATAACCGATTCACGTGTAGTGTAGACGATGGATCAGCTTGATGATAGGCTCTCGGACGATAGGAACCAGACACATATTTTCAGACAACCGGTCCAAGCTACATACAATGTTCGAAAAGCGATGCGGCTTGGGAAAATCTTGTTTGAGGTTGTGGTCCACTCCGAACGAAGTGGGTACCGGAACCGGCAACCGGCAGCCGCCGAGGATGTGAATGAGACTTTATTTTTTTCTCAGCACTATGGTTTTACGATAAACGATAATGTGGTGTCATGTTACGAAAAAAAAACTTTCTTCCTGTTTTGCCTTATGATGGGTTGGGTGGAACTTGTTGATTTGTTAGTGGTTATTATTTAATCCAGAGAGATCGATCATAATTGACGGTCCGCAATGGTACGACCCAATGAGGAGATCTACTGATACACTACTGATACGCTAAACGGTGGTCCTCTACGAACATGGAGCTTGAATTGTTCCCGTGAATTTTACATTGAACAAAATAAATGAAATGAGAATACCAGCATCCGATTACTTATCTTTTGAAATTCGATTTAGAAGTTTTAAGAAAGAGTTCCTCGTCCCTGTATTTTCTCCAGGTCCTGCAGAAATTCCTTTGAAAGTTCCTTCTCGGGTTAACTTAGATGTCACTTGAAATTCCTTTTGGAGCATCAACGGAAATGCACTTTTTCAGGGATTCCATCAGGAAACAACATTCTAGATTTTAATCTTAAAATTTCTTCCAGAATTGCTTTTGAGATTTATCCAGAAGTTCTTTCTGTCATTCTTCCAGGCTATCTTTCTGAAAATCGTCCAGGTATTACTCCAGGAGCTCTTCTGAGTTCCTGCAGGAGTTCCATCTGAAACTCGATCTTGGATTTTATTTTGCTGGAAAAAAATCGTCCTTAGGATTTCTTCAAGGTTTCTGGCAGTGTTTCCTCCAAGAGTTCTTTCTGGGAATTCTCCAGAACTTCATCCTAGGAATACTTCAACAGCACTTTCTGGAATTCTCCAGGAGGAACTGCAGGAGTTCTTTCTCAAGAAACACTTCTCAGGGAAATAGACTAGAAGAGGTTCTTAAACCACCATAAAATTAAAATAAAAGCTTTTCGGTTTTATGACGGCTCTTTTAACATCTACAAATCTAATTGGTCATCAAAATGTTACCTGGGTTATGCGAATCCTCCAGGTGTCTCTTCTGGGACTACTCTCGAACAATCTTCCGGGAATCCTCCAGGGGTTTCCTCAGAAGTACCCACTGGAAATCTTTCTCAAGAGTTTTCCACTCCAGGTGTTTTCGATTTTTTTTTTTCAGGAGTTTTTTCTGTGAATCATCCTGAAGATCCTTTTGACAATCATCCAGGAATTCCTTGCGGACAAGATTTCCTAAAGTTTCTTCTGAGAAACTTGCAGGAGTGTTTCTTAGAAAGGCTCCAGATGTTCCTTCCATGAGTCACTTAGGAGTACCTGGAGAAATACGTTGATCGATTTACTGAAGAAAAGCCCTGAAAAAAAAATCTAAATAAGAATAATGAGCAATCCACAGAAAGCATCCGTAATGGAATCCCCAAAAGAAACTTCTTGGGAGATGGCCTCCCGATTTTCGCGGTGTGGACGATGGTTGATTCTCTTAGCAGCTGATGCAGTTCGTTGTTCATTGGTCTTCTCCAAGCCCCATCTTTCATCTGCACTATGCGCCGTAGATATTACGCAACACCTTCCGTTCGGAAACTCTATGGACACGTTGGTCCTCTGCACGTAGCGTCCATACTTCGTGCCCATAGAGGACTACCGGTCTAATCAGCGTTTTGAGGATAGTTAACTTCGTGTGACGGCGAACTTTGTTCGATCGTAGAGTTCTGCAGAATCAAGCAACTGAAACGTTCCACTCGTGTTTTCCCCGCTCTCCTTATTACACCCTCTACAACAAGCACGAAAGACCATCACCTTGACGCGACCCTTTACGAGATTCAAAGGGACTCGAGAGTGTCCCTGATACTCGGCCTACGCATATCACTTGATTCATCGTCGCCACGATTGAATCAGTTTAGCCGAGAATCCGTATTCGTGCATAATCTGCCATAGATGTTTTCGATAGATTGTATCATACGCCGATTTGTAATCGATGAACAAGTGATGTGCGGGTACGTTGTATTCGCGGCATTTCTGCAACATCTGGCGGATGGCGAACGTCTGGTCCTTTGTAGCGCGTTCATCTATGAATCCAACCTGATATTACCCGTTGGTAATAACCCAGTGTAGTGCTCTCACCAGTGCTTCTCCACCGTATTTCAGAAGCTCGCTTGGTAGTTGATCTGCTCCAGCGGCTCTGCTGTTTTTCAACCGGTCAACCGGTCAACCTCCGCGCCACCTTCGGGGCTTGGAACCAACGTCGCAACTTAAGTGCTCATCGTAATGCTTTCGCCACCTCACGCTCGCTCGTGAGAAGATTTCCGTGATTGTCTATGCTCTGGGTCTGCTCTGGCTCTGCTCTGGCTCTGCTCTGGCTCTGCTCTGGCTCTGCTCTGGCTCTGCTCTGGCTCTGCTCTGGCTCTGCTCTGGCTCTGCTCTGGCTCTGCTCTGGCTCTGCTCTGGCTCTGCTCTGGCTCTGCTCTGGCTCTGCTCTGGCTCTGCTCTGGCTCTGCTCTGGCTCTGCTCTGGCTCTGCTCTGGCTCTGCTCTGGCTCTGCTCTGGCTCTGCTCTGGCTCTGCTCTGGCTCTGCTCTGGCTCTGCTCTGGCTCTGCTCTGGCTCTGCTCTGGCTCTGCTCTGGCTCTGCTCTGGCTCTGCTCTGGCTCTGCTCTGGCTCTGCTCTGGCTCTGCTCTGGCTCTGCTCTGGCTCTGCTCTGGCTCTGCTCTGGCTCTGCTCTGGCTCTGCTCTGGCTCTGCTCTGGCTCTGCTCTGGCTCTGCTCTGGCTCTGCTCTGGCTCTGCTCTGGCTCTGCTCTGGCTCTGCTCTGGCTCTGCTCTGGCTCTGCTCTGGCTCTGCTCTGGCTCTGCTCTGGCTCTGCTCTGGCTCTGCTCTGGCTCTGCTCTGGCTCTGCTCTGGCTCTGCTCTGGCTCTGCTCTGGCTCTGCTCTGGCTCTGCTCTGGCTCTGCTCTGGCTCTGCTCTGGCTCTGCTCTGGCTCTGCTCTGGCTCTGCTCTGGCTCTGCTCTGGCTCTGCTCTGGCTCTGCTCTGGCTCTGCTCTGGCTCTGCTCTGGCTCTGCTCTGGCTCTGCTCTGGCTCTGCTCTGGCTCTGCTCTGGCTCTGCTCTGGCTCTGCTCTGGCTCTGCTCTGGCTCTGCTCTGGCTCTGCTCTGGCTCTGCTCTGGCTCTGCTCTGGCTCTGCTCTGGCTCTGCTCTGGCTCTGCTCTGGCTCTGCTCTGGCTCTGCTCTGGCTCTGCTCTGGCTCTGCTCTGGCTCTGCTCTGGCTCTGCTCTTGCTCTGCTCTTGCTCTGCTCTTGCTCTGCTCTTGCTCTGCTCTTGCTCTGCTCTTGCTCTGCTCTTGCTCTGCTCTTGCTCTGCTCTTGCTCTGCTCTTGCTCTGCTCTTGCTCTGCTCTTGCTCTGCTCTTGCTCTGCTCTTGCTCTGCTCTTGCTCTGCTCTTGCTCTGCTCTTGCTCTGCTCTTGCTCTGCTCTTGCTCTGCTCTTGCTCTGCTCTTGCTCTTGTTGATGTTTAATTTTCATAAGATCCAGTCGCCTTGTTTGTTTCGCAAATGATATTAAAATCATTCAAAAGTGTACACATAATGAAGCATTTCACAGTTCAAGTACCTATTATCACCTGAGGCAAATCACATACTGTCACGTCTTTCCACGTCAATATTGTTTCTATGATTGCGCTATTGAAATGATCAAATTATATTCCATTCGCGCAAGTCTACGCCTCCGGTCTCGTCTCGTTTCCTCCTCTCACCAGCAATAACGATGACCAGTAGAAGACGTGCATGACGTTTGAAAAGAGCCATCAATTCCTAATAAAATCGAATCTTCAAGCCGCACGATCATCACGAAGAGCAGCACCAAGAAGCCAAACATTTTTTCAATTATATCTACCCATACCGATCATTCAATCATCTACCACGCAATGCCGCTGACTGAGCCACCACCCGTGGTCGTGCTGCTGCCGTTGGCTGTGGCTTGGCGTCACTTATGCAAATTGAGTTTGATTCGTAAATGATGATGATTTCGGCGGAATCTTTTGTTTAAAGTTTTTTTTTTTCTTCTCTCTATCTCTCTCCAATATGTGTGCGGAACTTTTCTGTGTGATCTTCAATTGGCGATAAATGTTTCATTTGTTGATTCGCGAATCGTCTGGGAACGCATGCTTAGCACTGTTCGTTTTCGGAAGGCTTTTAGGCACAAACTGCCACTGACTGTTTGGACTTAGGGGCTGTTCATAAACCACGTAGACCAAAATTTGGCCATCTTAGACCCCCCCTCCCCCCTCATAGACTTTCGTCCATACAAAAATTTTGAAATTTGTTTGAAGCGTAGACTTTGGTCAGACCCCCCCCCCCCTCCAAATAGTCTACGTGGTTTATGAACGGCCCCTTAATTGTTTCGTGTACATAGAAGGACAGAGTTTACGTTTACGTTTACGTTGACAGATGCTCAGTGCGTAGGGGATACCCAATAAGTCCCCAGAGAAGTAATTTTCTAAATTACTGCTGAATGACAGCTCATACGCGATTTCTAAACAACCATATTTATTGAAGACTTTCGTTTCAGCACTCCATAAACGATCGTTGTTTTGAGAAGAAATGGCCAAACTTTAGGAGACTTCCGTCCCACGTGAGCGCGGGCATTTTCAAGGAGAAATTGTGTCCATTTTTGGGCGGGGATGTTGTAAACCTTGACACTGTTGGAAAACTTGAGGCAGTGTTAGACGAGTGGGAGACTTTGAATAAGGAGAAGGAGAAGCCGAAGTTAATTGAAATTGAACAGAAGTTAATGACTTTGCCATATCTGCACGTGTCGTCACCAAATCTTTCACCGCAACGCTGCGGTGCGAGTTATTGTGATTTTCTCTAGTCAATTCATAGGCTTCAGAGAGGCTACACATAATTCAGATGAACTCTCGTTGAAGCGTAGCGGCAAAAATTGACACTTCTGTTATACATACCGTTGCGTTGATATGTAGCAGATGACAGACAGCCGTTGAATGAGATAGTTGCTCGATTCAACCCATTTGGGAACGGTTCACGGTTTCCTTCACATGCAGATGCTTGTTATGACATCTGGAATCTCTGGCGTCCGTTTGGTAGCGCGGATGAGCGTAGTGACGCAACGTGATATAACGAAACGACGACGACAACCGCCGCCAAATCGAAGCAGGAAGCTGAACCCAAAACGGGGGAGATGGCGACGACCGTCACCCGATAGATATGGTTATCTGATTTCGATAAATGCAAAGAAGATGTGGGATTTCGTTTAGGTGCGAGTCAAATGTGAACGAGATGCGAGACGGCGTGTTAACGAATAAAAGCATAAAATTGTTTTCATCCAAAACTAGGGTATTGGTTCCCTTATTAAGCATCTGACTTCCATTTTCATCCCACGAAAAATAAAGGATCGAAGCGCTGTTTGTTTTGTATATTTTTTGTTAGAAATGAGCATCCATGAAAACAAAAAAAACGGAATCAATCGGTGCCGTAATTGCTTGTTTTCGAATAGGATGAATGAGCGTGAGATTACTGATGGCATACATACCCTATATCGAAATAAATCTAAGAGATCTTACAAAACCTTCAATATAGCTTTGTAATAGTCAAATAACACAGCGTAACAAAAATTAACTTTTAGTGTGTCTCTAGAGCAAACTTATGTGTCTCTGACAGATTTTGGGTAGCTGAATCCGAATCGGGGCTCAGATTTGCTCTAGCACGTCACAATTTTGAGCTATACCCCAATTTATTGGGTAAAATATGCGATTTTGGGCTTTTTTGACTGCAAGCCATTAAGCATGGAAATATTTTTTTTAAGCAATCAAAAGGTAAATTGCTCAATTAACATCTAAACTAACGACTCATGCAAAATATTTTGTTTTTCCAAATCAAATTTGATAGTTTTAAGCGATTTATGTTAGGTACGATTTTTCCCATACAAGTCACCCTCCAGAAGTTGCATGCATGTTTCGATACTAACATAAAATGCTTAAATCTATCAAATTTGATTTGGTAAAATGAAATATTTTGCATGAGTCGTTAATTTAGATGTTAATTGAGCAATTTACCTTTTAATTGCTTAAAAAAATATTTCCATACTTAATGGCTTGCAGTCAAAAAAGCCCAAAATCGCATATTTTACCCTATAAATTAGGGTATAGCTCAAAACTGTGACGTGTTAGAGCAAATCTGAGCCCGGATTCGGATTCAGCAGCCCAAAATCTGTCAGAGATACATAAGTTTGCTCTTGGGACAAAAAAATGTTGCGCTGTGTAATTGATTTGGAGCAGAA
>NC_085137.1:471693537-471802895 GCF_035046485.1 Aedes albopictus | reverse complement strand
CTCTACAAATTTCCCAGTTAATTGAAACATTTCTTCAATCAACATCACAACATTCCACTGAAATTGTGTAAGGAAGTTATTCAAGGGTTCAAGAGCTCCCCGAGCAGAGGAGAATATCAAATGAATAACTATGAAATCACATAACCTGTTTTTATATCTTGTTTTGTTATTATTAAATTATAAAGACATAACTTCCCTATAACATATTTTGGTTGACAATCTGATTTGATTATAATCATGCTATTGGTATACATCTATTAAATAACATTTTTATGATATGTTTTGTTGATGTACAAGTTTTGTTATTATGGTTATTAGAGAGCTTGATTGAGAGTTGTGCAATATTTAATCGAAAATAGCACAACAATAGCAAGTTTTGAAATCAAAACTACATAATTCAAGATTTTGTTCGTGTTGTTTTTCGTGATGAGGAGCATGTGCGTACATGTCTCACGTCAGTTCCTCTTCTTACTCTTTCTGACATTACATCCTAACTGGGACAGAATTAGCTTCTCGGTTATGTTTTATATGCTTTTATGATCTGTTGATTTTGTTCCATTCTTGTATTCAGTTACAAAAGAAACATTAGGATGTTCTGGAGGAATCGTCGGAAAAATTCCTGGAGAAACCATGAGAACAACTATAATAAAATTCTAAGAGAAAATCTCTGAGCAATTGTTGTAATTCTTAGAAAAATCTTCTGAACAATTTCTAGAGAATCTTTCGGAACAGTTCCTTGTGAAATCCTCGAGGAGATTTTTAGAAAAATCTCAAGACGAATTGCTGAAAACATGAACACAGAAATTTCTTCAGAAATCCTTAGAGGAATTGAATGCAAAATTATGGAGGAATTTCTAGAGAAATTAAAAAAACACTTGGAGAAATTTCTGAGAGATTTTTCGGGGTAATGCATGGCGAAATTTATGATGGACTTCTCCAAGAAAGTTTTAAAGAAATCTGACGAAGATTTTGTGAAAGAATTATCGGAAAAATTCTAAAAAAAACCTCGGAGAAATCCCTTGATTAGATAAGAGAAATAATGGAATAGTTTTCCAATCTGTGAAAGTTTTATTATTCACGCTATATTATAACTTACTTAGTTATTGCTCTCGGACTATTATCAACAACATATAAATTTTAAAATTTGTTATTCTACTTTTTTTAGAATTCATTGTTATTAAGTTGTTATTGAAACTAACAAAACAAGTTATTTAAATGGTTTTTTAGGGACATTTTTTTTTGTTATGATATTTGTTATTTTGCCGCTTATGACAGACAAGTTTATAACATGATATGTTATGCTAATAACATTAAAATAAATGATTTTATAATTCGGTTATTTTACCAAAATTACACATTTTCTTATGCATTTGTTATTCCCTTCTGATCGGGTCTACAAAGATTTCCTGTGCAAAATTTACTAGTTATTTCTACGATAACATAGACTCACTCATCTGCACGTACCATACAAAGCCTTTGCAAATAGTTTTGTTGTGTGAGTCCTTTCATCAACTTAAAAAATCGCCCAGACCTTGAACAGTGCTCGACATATGAAAGAATGGTAAAAAAATCTATAGAAGTATAGTTAGTCATAAAAATAACAATACCAAACGAAAATACATATCTAACAAGTTTCATCTTTCAGTTGATCATTTGCAGCTAACTGTGCATCACATTTTCTTCACTTTTTGCTCACTGTTTATTGTTGAGGAAAAATACGTTTTCAAACTAATAACGCACACGCTCACTGTTCACTTCTCGCGCTGAACAATGCCATATTCCCGATCCTCCATGAAATTTTTAAAGACAGCCTACAGCTTCTGGAATATCGAAACTCTTCGCACACTCAGCCAGAAATTTCAACAAAGTAGGAATTTTTGAGATCTTCTGAGGAAATTCTCGAGGAACTCTTGAAGAAATTACCGAGGAACTTATGAAGGCATTCCCGAAGAACTCCTGGAGGAATTCCTAACCTCCTGTAGGAAATACCCGAGAATTCCTGGATGAATTCGAGAGGATCTCTTGGAGGAATTCTCGAGAACTCCTGGAGAAATTGCCGAGAAATTCTTGCAGAAATTTCTAGGGATCTTTGCTGGAGGAATTCCAAAGGACCGTCTTGAGAAATTTTTGGTGAACTCATGGAGGATTTCTTCAGGAACTTCTAAAGAAATTTTCGAGAAACTTTTGAAGGTATTTTCGAGGAACTCGTGGAAGAATTCTCGAAGATCTCTCAGAGCTATTCCCGATGAACTGCCGGAGGAATTCCCGAAGAATTCACGAAGATACTTTCGAGGGAATTCCCGACAATCTCCTGAAGAAATTTCCGAGGAACTTCTGGTGGAATTCCCGAGCAACTTGAAGGAATTCCCGAGGATCTCTCGGAGGTATTCCCGAGGAACTGTCGGATGATTTCTCGTGGAACTCCTGTAGGAATTTCTGAGGATCTACTGAAAAAAAAATGAAAAAATCATAAAGAAGTTTTCGCTGGAATTTCATGGGGAACTTCTGGAAGTATTCCCGAAGAACTCCTGGAGGAATTCCCGAAGAACTCCTGGAGTAATTCCCGAGAAACTCCTGAACGAAATCCCGTGGTACTCTTGAAGGAATTCCAGAGAAACCCATGAAATAATTTCCGATTGACTACTGTTGCATTACCCGAGAAACTTTTGGAAGCATTTTCGGGAAACTCTTGAAGGAATTCAGGGAAACTTCTGGAAGAATTGGCGGAGTGCTGCTGGAGGAATTTGCGAGTAACTTCTGAAGAATGTTTCGAGATACTGCTGGATATATTTTCGGAGAACTCGCGGAGGAATTGCCGAAGATCTCTCAGAGGTATTTCCGAGGAACTGCCGGAGAAATTTCCGAGGAACTGCCGGAGGAATTCCCGAAGAATTCACGAAGAAATTTTCGAGGGAATTCCCGACAATCTCATGGAGAAATTTCCATAATTAGTTGTCCATTTTGACTCCAATTTTACTTTTGAGAAGGCCCTAATCAAAACATCATCGAAAAATATCAAAAAAAAAGCTCAATAACGGTTTGTCCGATTGATGAGCTGTGCTCGGCAATATTCTAGAAAATTCATGGGACTTTAAATTTATATATATTTTTTTAATTTTTTTTACGTGTATTTTAACGTTTGCTAATTTTACACTCATGGGACTATATAGAGAACGTATTAACTGTATTAAATAAAGTTGTATTGTTCATTTTATTTTGATAATAAAACTTAAAAATCAACGATTTCTCAGTCATTTCACAATTAAATAATGAAATTTTTGTACTCAAAATTATCGTTAAGGCTTACATTTTGTGAATCCGGCTCAAAACTAAGGTTCTGTTGGATAAGGCCATTTGGAACCGACGCCAGAGGGACCATGGTTTGGCCGTTTTCGCAGGAGACTATTTTTCGCAAAAAGTTATGCATAATGCAGCTGATTTGAATGTTTGGAGTGCTAAATGCACCGGAAAAAGCAGCATCAAACTGCTCCAACCACTAAGCTAACTGACCAGATGCGTTTTGGCTATCAGGTGGTCACGGGACTGAATCTTGAGGCCTCTGAACGGCTTCCCGGGGACCCCCGATAGGTGACCATTTTACAAATATGGTGAATCCATGCCGTGCGATATATCAAAAGTTGTAGAATTTTTTGGAGAATACATCAGTGACCATGTCAGAATTTAAAAGCAAGATCACTTGGTGGTCCCGGAACCGATTGAAAACGGTCAATATTATCGGTCAAAATTTTAAAAATAAGTTTTTGGCAAAAGATTAAAAGTCACAAAGTTTCAAGGCTCTAGCAAATCAGGATCAAAAGATATTGCGCCTTAAATATGCGATCCGGGTCATATTGACCCGAACACCGTAGGAAGGTTAAAAAGCTGTTTTTGATTTTTTTTTATATTTTATAGCGGACATATACTGCAGTTCATTGCACTATGGGTCAAAATGGGAAAACGATTGAGTTATTTTTGTTTAAAAATAGTTGGATTTTTGAAAGTTGTTGGAATGTGCTAATTATTTTTTCCATCTCGATGTTATGAAAGTACGCATATTTTACAATATAAAAGGTTTTCGGAAATTTTTTGACAAAAGTTACCGAGATACACCAATTTTATTATAAAGCTTACTTTAGGTTTTTTTCGTAAGGTTTTCAAAGAGTTTTTGATGAAGAAGTTTTTTTTTGTACTAAGTTATTGCACTGTGGACGAAAACGATAAAAAAAATATGAACAAAATATTAAAAGCTTACAAAATAAAAGAAACACTAAACACGGTTTTTTCACAATACATTGCATGTTGCAAGGACATTCGAATGTTATGGACAATTTTGACTTAAAAATAACGATTTCTTGAAATGCTTGTATCTCATGAAGTTTAAAATGTAGGTTTTTATCATACCTACAAGTTTCCCAGACACGAGGTTTTTTTTCAGCAAAACGTGTCCATATTTTTTAAGGCTCTGCCCATGGTATTACAAGTAATATTGGTTCTACTCTTAAACTCTTAAATAAACCCGCTATCTTGAATTTTAAGCCGCTATTTTGGATGTAAGCTCTCCAACTTGAAAATTCGGATCGTCAATGTTGGACCCCAGACTTTTTCCTCATACCAAATATACCCATATTGCATGGTGTGGCTGAAACAGCCACCATCTTGGATTCCCGGTCGCCATCTTGGATATTCTGGCCGCCATTTTTTGACTCCGGATATCTTCTCCATACCATACCCATATTGCATGAATTTGGGGCCAAATACTCCACTAAACTGCCGCCATCTTGAATTTTGAACCGCCATATTGGATTTTAGCCCAGCATCTTGGATATTCTGGTCACCATTTTTGGACTGCCATCTTGAATTTTGAGCTGCCATCTTGAATTTTACTAAAGGTTACAAAAATCGGCGTAAATAGTTTAATGTGTCACATGACAGGGCTTGGTTCAGTTTTATATATGGCCAGTTCTACTGGTGCTTGTCCGATTACTGAAATGCCCATAACTCCGGAACGCGTTGACCGATCCTCACCATTTTTGATAACAACCAATGCGATAGAATTCCCTTTTGATTCGAGCTAAAATCCCAGAAATGAAGCCAATGGGAAGTGTCTTAAAAGTGAGTGACCTTTTTTGTACACTAACATACATACACACACACATACATACGCAAAGACTATTCTTCGAACTAAGTTGTCACATGACCATCCGAACCTTCTATAGAAAATTCGTTTTAGAGTGAACATACATCTTTTCAGTGCACGAGAAAGGCAATACAGGCATTCTTAAATATAACGAACAAAAAAAACTCTTTGTACATTACATCAAAGAGTACGTAACGTTATATAGAAGCTGAAAAAAATTAAGTATTTATTTATGTTAGTGTTGATGGATTCGACGTAAAATTAACCCCGAATAATGATTTCGGTGAAATTGACAAAACTAATAATGGAAAACATGAGTTTTCACGAAAAGGTTTATGCTTCGATATAACGAACCTTACACAGAAAAAAATCCATTCCCCTAATCATGAATAAAAAATCATGTTCTTATGATCTCTGCCAATTCATAATATCATGGTTATGATTCATAATCTCATGAATGAATTGACCAGAGTTATGAATAGAAACAAGCATTTTCATAAATTATATTCATGGTCGCTTTCTAGCGTTACACTTATCTGCCATATGCAGTTATATAAATCGCGCGGTCGTCCAACATAGACATGTGGAAAAAGTTGAACCTGCTATTTTAGCTAAGTTTTTATTTGGTTTGAGTAATAAATGTGCATATATCAGGAAATGGAACATCAAAACAGTGTGCCCGTAAGATTCGGCAGTTTGTTGGGAGTTGACTGACTAAAAAGTAAACGCGCAAAAAGTAAACAGTGCCCAGTTCGCGTTTTCGTTGTGCCATCCGTCGTAGTTCCGAGTTTATGCACGGAGGGTGAAGCAAAGTGGGAATCGCGCACGCTAATTTTCGGAAATTCGCTCTATTTTTCTGGTTTATCCTTCGTTCGACGACTCGGAGACTCAGCAAGTGGTGTGAACTAGTAAACAATCGATATGGTTTGGAGGGCATCCTTAGCCTGTTGGATGCAGCAGCCAAAGACAAAAATAGTAAACCAGCTAAATATGATTATCCGGTGAGTTCGATCATTGTTGTTCTCTTTTATATTTGAACATGACATATCTTCACTAACAAGAGGCCAACTAAAAGTGCTGCTTGCTCATAGAAAAAAAAAGATGATTGATGGGTCCCAAAATCATAGAAATGGGCTCTGATATCACGTATTTTATTTTCTTATGATTTAAGCTTGCATCGTTTTATTAATCTAATTAAAAGCATTAAGGACCGACGACGACGGAATCATAAAAGTAATTCTTAATTTCATGAATTCTATGCATGGCTCCATCTCACTCAACCATGATTTTATGAATCTGGTGGTAAAGCATCAGGATCTGCATCCAGGTTTATGAAAATTATTCTTGGTTTCATGAATGCTTCTCATGATCCCAGCATATTTAATCATAGCTTCATGATTATATTTTCAATTTTTGGTCGTCGAAAGCCAAAACAATAACTGGTGCATAGCGTTATGGTGAAATCAATCATAAAATCATAAAATTTAATCATGATGTATATTTATAACATAAAATCATAAAAATATCGGGAAACTATGAGTCATATTCATGGTCTTGGGAATGGATTTGTTTCCGTGTATTTTTTCCCCCAATTTGCGCTGATTCTGGGTAAAAAGGCTAATGCTGCAACAAAACACCCAGGTAACCAATAAGCATTTGGAAAAGTCGTATCTTTGTTTCATATTTGCATTCGACCGGCTTACTACTATATCATAGCAGTTCGACTGCTAAACTGTCCTAAACTAACTATATAAATGCTACTTAAAATCTGACAGCAGTTGCGTGGTATTTCAAATGCACGGTGTGTCTTCGTCAACAGGCATCATAACTGCACTTTATTGTCATGAAGCTGCTAAGAGAGATGAGGGATGCTAAAATCACAACACATTTCTTTTTTATAATTTACGTGCCACTGCGGCTGTAGAATCCATTATCATTGGTATGTCCTGTCATGCATACCTATTCATAGGTATCAACGAAGAATATCAATGGGGAAAACATGCTTTGGCTAATAAATTGCATGGTTGGTTCCCTCTGATCGATTATATTATCATCACCTGCCGAGCCCATAGCATAACGAAGCAACTGCCGGTGTAATACTCAAGATTTAAATAGATCAAAAATCCATCGCACATTATCTAATCATCTATAGATTACCCTGTAGCACGGTTCAGCACCATCGTCAACCCGAGGATCGAGGGATGGACTTCCAATTTGTCCGCAATCAGCCAAAAAACAACAACAGTTGCTAGGAACGTGCCTCAAGCCTCAAAAGTTCCACAGGAGAGCGAGAAAAAATAGAAGATAAAGAGAAGCCGAGAAATGGGCAGGGAAAAATATGTGTTGTCATTTTTGACAATCCGGGGGATAGGATAGGGCCAAAACCTACATCTAATTAGCACTTATGGCGTATATATGGCAGATAAGCATTTTTGACCTGCGGTAAAGTCGCATATAGTGTCGAATCAATGCCTTTTTTACTGCTTATTGGTTACCTGGGCATCGATTTAAGTGATTTCGTAGTTCATTAAAGAGTTATTACTGGAAAATATGAAATTTTTCAATGTTATATCGAAGCAAAATGTACGTCATATCGAGGGTACACTATATCGAAGATTACCTGTAACAAACTGATGATGTTCGTTTTTAACATAAAAAATACTTATGTAAAATTTGTGAGTGATAAATATATAAATATTTAATTTGAAAATATCGTCAAATTCCAAGACGATTTCTTAAAAGATTTCTCCAGCAATTATTTTTAGAATTTATATGGATATCTGCTGCCTCCGAAAATTTCTCCGAAGATTACTCTTTCCGGAATTTTACTGATATTTCTCAGGCATTTTCAAGAAGAATATCTTTATTGCTCTTGAAAGTCTCCTGGAAATCTTAGAGAATTCTCTGCAAGGGAAACCTAGAAAAAATCTTGAAGGATTCCTACCAGAAATGTCTAGATGAATTCCAGTAGCAGTTTTGGAGCAATTCCAGCAAGAAGTTCCTAAAAAAATCCAGTAGGAATACTAAATTTCTTAAGGAATTGCTGCAGGAATCCCAGCAAGAATTGCTAGTGGCGCCAAAAAAAAACTTGAATAAATCCATGAAGATATTTCTAAAGGAATCTTAAGAAGAGTCCCAGTTGAAACTTCTAGAGAATTTAATAAGGCATTTCTCAAGGCATTCCTAGATAAGTATTTGAAAAAAAAATCCTCTTGGGATTCCTACAGAAAGCCAGCAGGTATTTCCTGAGACATCCCTGAAAAACTTCCTCGTGGATAGTATTAGAAATTTGCTTATTAATCCCAGCAACATTCTTAGAGCAATCCTACCGAGAATTCTAAAGGAAATCGCTATTGTCAAATCGATAAATTGGCAGCTTTTTTCTTACTCACACGAGGAAGGGAGGGATGGAAGAAGAGGCACTATTGAATCTCACTTCTTTTGTTCATGGTGGATGTTGAAACACGCTTTGCATCATTAAAAATATTGAAATCGAGTATAGATTTATATATAGCCAATGTTTAAATACATTTTTAACACGGTAGTGATTTAATTGCTATTTTCGGCAGCATCATGAAATTGTTATAGTACTTACAAAAAAAGTCATAAAAACCTATAGCAAACAAAACTATGGCTAACCTAAGAAGTTCTGCAAAAATTCTCCGTCGGTTCTTTTTTGCACATTACACACTTCAATCAATATATCCTCACCGATCGAAGTTTTTCGTCCACTTATGGAATTATTACCATCGCGCCTTTGCTACGAGGAACAAATTAATGAGGTTTTTTCTTGGACCGCGTTGTTTGCACTTCCCCGAAACAAGGCAAATTTCGGTTGGTTAGACGAAACAGCCAATTTGTTTGCACCTAGCTAGCCTAATGCGTTCGGTAGTCGTCAATTATCGCAGTTTCAATTCGACGAAAGAAAAAAAGCACACACAACAACTTTGTTTAACGCTTCGCAACGAAGGCATTAATTGTAATTACGCAACATCCTACCGATGCGATGCGCGATTGGCAGAGACGCGGTCGCCGCGGTCTTTTGGAGTTCAAGGTGTTCAGTGGAGAATGGACCTTCGGCTGGCACTACCGCACCAGTGCCTGCGTGGAACTAATTGTCTACTACCCGTTCCCCGAGATCCGATACGATCCGATCCGATCCATTTAACAAAGCTTTTCGGCGAATTTGGGCACGTGTGTGCGGTTGGGTTCCGTGAGTAGGTGTTGCATGGGTTTAATAAGCGTGTGAATGAATGCCCTTGGACACGTTTCTGAGGGAATTTTAAGCAAAGGCGTGGGTAAGGGCTAACTCTGTGAATGAACCATAAAATCCAATTTTGGATTATTTATTCGCCTGTCTGGCGAGTAAATCAAAGTGACAGTGTACACCAAGATAGTTTACCAAAAGCTCGTTCTATATCAAATTTCCCAAATTGTTCAGTTTGTTTAGTTTTGCTTAGTTTGTCTCAGTATTGTATTTCTACAAGAGCTGGAAATGAACGACACCAAAACTTGCATTCCTCTGACTCCGTATGAAAATCAGCTTAATGTATCGTCGAATATTTAACCCATTAACACCCGGGACGATCTTTTTTGGTAGAAATGCAATTTCTTTCGTTGATTTGAAACATTTTACCCTGGAGTCTTTTTTATAGTCAAGGGGGATAGTTGTGCTAAGAAATGCATAGGATCTCCCCTCTTTGTATCCTCTTCCTTTTGCTGGTAGCCGAAAATACGCGGCTATTTTGTATTTTTCATAAGTCCACCATGTTTTTGCTCATATTTTATCGTTTTGTCAATCATCAATAGTGTTGACTGATCCTTGACATGCAATGTATCATAGTATGTTAAAGTGTTCATCCCAGAACTATTCTAAGGCCTCCAAAGTACTGAGATTTTTTATCACAAATCCAACATTATAAGCCAAATTTTATACACGATGAATGATCATAGAACATAGTCTACGGTACTCATAAAGCTTCAAAGCACCAGTAAATGACAGTACATGAATTGGGTGATCTAGATCATGCAAACTACTCATTTTCCAGATCTACTGGATCTACCATCATTTGTATTCACTCTGTTCAGGAAATTTAGTCACGTTGATGTCCATTAGACCTCGCAATGCTACAACCAACTTAATATTAAATATGTAGTTGGACATTCCGTGAAATACAAATGGCCTCCAATACACTTTGAAGTTTGGGTTACGATATCTACACGCTATAGTTAAAAAAAAATATCCGTGGAATATAGTCAATAGTGCTGATGGAGCCTCAGTGCACAACTATAATGCTTTTGTTACATTGAAGGAATATTCCAGGCCTATCAAACTACTGTGGAATTAGGACCTTCAAGGTCTAGGGACTCTACTCTTGTTTCTCTTCATTCTATCGGCATAATTCTTTCACGATTGTGTCTTTTGCACCTCATAATATTACGAGTATCTCTATGTGTTGCTAGTTGGGTGTCCACTGGCATATAAATCGACCCCAATGTATGTAGAAGTTTATGTCACAATATCTGTAAATCTTTGGATATTTTATTGTAGCGAAGGCTCGCAGAATATCATCTACGCTACTCTTAGAGCCTCAAAGTGCAATTCTGATAACTTAGCAACATTCACTTGGAGATCTAGGTCATCCAAACTATTCTGAAGTTCAAGCTCTACAAGCTCTACTCTTGTATATCTTTTCTTTATCGGTTTAAATCTTTCACGATTATTTCTATTGTATCTCATAATATTCCGAGAATCTCTTAGTGTTTTGAAGTATGGATCGTGAAATCTGTATATCTAAGCACATTTTCATTGTAGCGAATGCTCGCCATCATAACAACAAGAGCATGTGATTGCAATTACAATCACTTTGGTGACCCAGATCATCCAAACTTTTTCAGAAAATAAGACGTTCAAAGTCCGCAAGCTCTGCTATTGTTTCTCTTTACTCTATCAGTAGAATTCTTTTATGATTCTGTTATATCCCCAAACTTCTGCCTTGAATTTTCTCCAAGAATGCCTCCAAAAATTCCTCCATTAATTTCTCCAAATCCAATCCTGAAATAATCCAGAAATTATTCCTTGCATTACGCCAAACATTTTTCCGGGGATTTGTTCCTCTAGGAATTCTTTTAAATTTTTTTCAGGAAATCCTTAAAAAATTACTTCAGGGATTACCATAAGAATTTATCTAGGAATTCCTCCGATAATTTCTCCAGGGATTTTTTCGAATATTTATCAAGAAAACTATCTAGGAAATCTTTCAGAAATTGCTGCAGAAAAGCCTCCAGAAATCCATCCAGAAATTTCTTCAAGAATTCTTTCAGGAATATCTTCCAAGCGTTTCTCCAGCAATTCATCCAAGAATTTCTCCAGGAATTCCTCTAGGTATTACTCCAGGTGTTACTCCAAGAATGTCTCCAGGAATTTCTCCCAGAATTCCTCCAAAAGTGCCTTCAAAAAATCCTTCAGCAACTTTCCGAAAACTCTCCAAGAATTCCTCAAAGAATCCCTCCAGGTATTGCTCCAAGAATTTCAGCCAATAATTCCTCCAAGAATTCCTCAGGAATTTCTAAAAAAAAACTCGGAATTTCTTCAGGAATTCTTTTAAGAATTCCACTAGGATTTTTTCCAAAAAATTCTCCAGATATTCCTCAAAAACTTCTGCCAAGAATTCCTCAAAGAATCCATCTAGTCTCCTCAAGAATTTCTTCAGGAATTCCTCCAAGAATTTCTCCAGGAATTTCTCCAAGAATTGCTAGAGGAATGCCCCCAAGATTCCTTCTTGGATTTTTTTCCAGAAATTCCTCGAGAATTCCTCCACAAACCTGCAGGAAATCCTCGGAAATTCTCACAAAATTACTCCAGGGATTCCTCGGAGAATTCTTTCAGGAATTCATGAGGAAATTTTTCAAGGGATTCCTACAGAAATTACTTAAGGAATTCTTCCAATAACTTCTTCATGAATTCTCCGAAGAATAACTATAAGAAATCGTCCGAGAATTTCTTCAGAGACTTCTTCAGAAAATCCTCCAAAAATGTCTTAAGGAATTACACTAAAAATTCCTCTAGAAATTGCCCCAGGAATTACTCCGGAAATTCCTTCAGGAACTCCTCCAAGAATTCCTCCAGGAATTCCTCTTGTAATATCTTCAGGAAATTCGCCAAGAATGCATCCAGGAATTCCACCAAGAATTCCTCAAAGAATTTCTCTAAAAATTCATCCAGGAATTCCTTCAAGACGTCTGCCTAGGATTCCTCCAAGAATCCCTCCAAGAATTCCTCTAAAAACTCCTACGGAAAATTCCCAGAGAATTTTTCACCAGGGAAGACTTCTGCCAAAGTTTCCTCCAAGAATCCCTTCAGGAATTTCACCTGAAATATTTACAGGGATTCCTTCAAGAATTCATTCAAATTTCCTCCAGATATTGCTACAAGATTCTTCAGAAAACCTCCAAAAAATACTCTTGGGACAACTCTAAAGATCCCTCCGAGAATTCCTTTGGGGATTTCTGCAGGATCTGCTCCGAGACTTCTTCCAAGCATTCCTCCACGAATTTCTCCAGGCATTACTTCAAGAATTGTGTTAAGAATTCCTCCAAAAATCCCAACAGGAATTTTTGGACAAGAATTCCTCCAAAAATTTTTCCAGGAATTTTTCCAAAAAATTCTCCAGATACTTCTCCAAAGCTTCTGCTAATAATTCCTCCATAAATCCGTCCAGGAATTTCTCCAGAAATTCTTTTAAGTATTGCTACAGGAACTCTAATAAAAATTTCTCCAAGACCTGCTCCAATACTTCTGTTAAAAAATCCTCCAAGAATCCCTCCAGGAATTTGGCCGGGGATTCCTTCAAAAACTCCTCTAGGAATACCTTCAAGAATTTTTCAGAAATTCCTACAGAAATATCTACAAGGATCCTCCCAGGAATTATCCCAAGAGTTCCTCCGGGAAATCCTCCAAGAATTCCTCCGGAATTCCTCCAAGACAACCGCCAAGACTTCCTCCAATAATCCCTTCCAGAATCCCCTTCCAAAAATTGCTTCAGGAATACCTCTAGGACTTCCTTCAAAAATACCACCAAGAATCTCTCTAGGAATTTCTACAGGAAGTTCTTGAAGAATTCTTCCACGAATTTCTCCAAGAATTCCTGCAAAAATACCTCCGTGAAAAATATCCGGAGGAAATCTTGAAGGAATTCCTGGAGTACTTTTTGGAAGAATTCATGTAGTAATTTGTAAAAGAATTTTAACGAATTTCCTAAGGGATTTGTTGGAGGAATTACTGAAGGATTTCCTGTAAGAATTCATGAAAATAATTCCTGGAGGAATTCTTGGAGTATGCGTATAAAATTTGGTTCAAAATGTTGGATTTGTGACACAAACTTCGCAGTACTTTGGAGGCCTTAGAATAGTTGGGGATGAAAACTTCAACATACTATGATGAGTAGTGATACATTGTATGTCAATGATCAGTCAAACTATATGCCAATCATCAGGCGAAACGATGAAATTTGAGCAAAAACATGTAGAATTTATGAAAAATACAAAAAAAGCCACGTATTTTCGGCTGCCAGCAAAAGGGAGAGGGTGCAAAGGGGGGAGGTCCCATGCATTTCTTAGCACAACTATTGCTCTTGACTATAAAAAAGACTCCAGGATAGACTGTATTAAATCAAAGAAGATATTGTATTTCTACCAAGAAAAAAGATCGTCCCGGGTGTTTACGGGTTAAACAAACCAAACGAATCGAAGAAAACATGCCACATCGCACTACATCATGCTGGGTGAATTAAAACCCTACCCGTAATTCCGAAGATTTATCAGTTCTCGGAAGCAATCCAACTCTTCACACAATGCTACCTCAGTTTCTGCCAACAAGATGCATCTGTCTGTCTGTCTGAAGCAAAAAATAATAATTGCCATTCTAATCGCACCAAATTTACTGCTATCGTTCTCATTTATCTCTCTCGAGTCGAATTTTAATCTCGCCGCCAGTAGTCGCCGTTGGCATCCGAAGTGATCTTCGGGCTCAGAAAGAAATTTGATCGCAGCGTAGTCTTTCCTTATTTATATCCTGCTGTATTCATTTCCACTGTCGCTTTCGTCTGAGGTTCTTAGGTAGAACCCAAACTTCTGCTTGATTTCGACTGGCCTCGCGTGCATGTTCACAACTCATTAATCTTGTTTGCTGTTATCAACTCTACTTCTGTGTTCTTCACTGTAAAGAAAAAGGCTAACCTCATACCATACCAAAGCATTCCAATTTCAAACCGCCGAAACATATTTTTTTCCATGTTGCCCAGCACTCATTACGTATTTATGTTGATGACGATGCAGAAAAAATCCCTTTCGAACTCTCGTGCCCTTCACCTGGTGGTGGATTCGTCCGAGGAGAGCAAGCCAACAAGCATGTTTGCGATAATTAAAAATCTCACTTTCAACCAAACACCCGCCGCCGGACGGGTACGATGATGACGAGGACTACTGTTTCATCGGCCGGCCAGCAGTTCGAGAGGTTCGATTTTGCTTCCGAAGGTTTTCCTTCGTTTGGTTTGCCGACGACTGCCGCGCCGCCTCTGGCAGGTTTTTCGGTTATCATCTTATGCTGCTGCATCGCATGGCTAACAAACGTCTTGGCGGCCGGCCGAAACCTGTTGATGAAGGTATGTACACTAAGGTCTTTTTTTACACGGTTTTTTTTACACGGTTTTTTTTTACACGGCTTTTTTTACACGGTTTCGCGAATTAACACGGTTTTTTTTTTACACGGATTCGCGAATTAACACGGTTTTTTCAACTTTCTCGCGCTAAGTGTCTAGAAGGGAACTCTTACTAAAAGGAAGAAAGGGGATTAATAGGAAAGGTTTGCAAGGGAGTTGAAATGTGGTATGAGGTGGAGGCGGATGATGATGTAAGAGGTCTGCAGGAAAGGGATGTGTGGAGGGGGGGGGGGTCAGCTTGTTGAAGGGGGTAGGGGGGGGGGTTAATATATGGGGGGCTAGGAGGGGTTAAATGGCGGTTTTCCTAAAGATGATTTCTGGAGTATGGTTCAGATTCCTACAGGTCCATGGAGCATAGATCTGAGGAGAAGTAATTTTCAAGGATATTCTAGGGCATCCTAGAACTTCCGCGAATGAAGGTCTTAAGATCTACAAGCGTAATCGATGGATTGTAGTCACATTACCGATACGGTGCAACATCCTACAGGTCCTTAGAGCATAGTTCTGTAGAGACGTAGTTTTCAAAGATATTCTAAGATCTCCAATAACTTCCGAGAGTACAGGCCTGAAAATATACGAGCGTAATCAATTAATTGTTGCTATATTATTGATGCGGTATAACATTTTACAGGTCCATGGAGCATAGTTCTGAAGAGAAGTAATTTTCAAGGATATTCTAGGGCATCCAAGAACTTCCGCGAGTAGTGGCCTTAAGATCTACAGCGCAATCGATGGATTATTGTTACATTACTGATACGGTGTAACATCCTACATGTCCATGGAGCATAGCTCTGAAGAGATGTTGTTTTCAAGGATATTCTAGGACATCCAATAACTTACGCGAAAAAAGGCCTTAAGATCTACAAGCGTAATGGATGGATTGTAGTCACATTACTGATACGGTGCAACATCCTACAGGTCCTTAGAGCATAGTTCTGTAGAGACGTAGTTTTCAAAGATATTCTAGGACCTCCAAGAACTTCCGAGAGTTCAGTCCTGAAAATCTACGAGCGTAATCAATTAATTGTTGCTATATTATTGATGCGGTATAACATCCTACAGGTCCTTAGAGCATAGTTCTGTAGAGACGTAGTTTTCAAAGATATTCTAAGATCTCCAATAACTTCCGAGAGTACAGGCCTGAAAATCTACGAGCGTAATCAATTAATTGTTGCTATATTATTGATGCGGTATAACATCTTACAGGTCCATGGAGCATAGTTCTGAAGAGAAGTAATTTTCAAGGATACTCTAGGGCATCCAAGAACTTCCGCGAGTAGTGGCCTTAAGATCTACAGCGCAATCGATGGATTGTTGTTACATTACTGAAACGGTGTAACATCCTACATGTCCATGGAGCATAGCTCTGAAGAGATGTTGATTTTGAGGATATTCTAGGGCATCCAATAACTTACGCGAAAAAAGGCCTTAAGATCTACAAGCGTAATCGATGGATTGTAGTCACATTACTGATACGGTGCAACATCCTACAGGTCCTTAGAGCATAGTTCTGTAGAGACGTAGTTTTCAAAGATATTCTAGGACCTCCAAGAACTTCCGAGAGTTCAGGCCTGAAAATCTACGAGCGTAATCAATTAATTGTTGCTATATTATTGATGCGGTATAACATCCTACAGGTCCTTAGAGCATAGTTCTGTAGAGACGTAGTTTTCAAAGATATTCTAAGATCTCCAATAACTTCCGAGAGTACAGGCCTGAAAATCTACGAGCGTAATCAATTAATTGTTGCTATATTATTGATGCGGTATAACATCTTACAGGTCCATGGAGCATAGTTCTGAAGAGAAGTAATTTTCAAGGATACTCTAGGGCATCCAAGAACTTCCGCGAGTAGTGGCCTTAAGATCTACAGCGCAATCGATGGATTGTTGTTACATTACTGAAACGGTGTAACATCCTACATGTCCATGGAGCATAGCTCTGAAGAGATGTTGATTTTGAGGATATTCTAGGGCATCCAATAACTTACGCGAAAAAAGGCCTTAAGATCTACAAGCGTAATCGATGGATTGTAGTCACATTACTGATACGGTGCAACATCCTACAGGTCCTTAGAGCATAGTTCTGTAGAGACGTAGTTTTCAAAGATATTCTAGGACCTCCAAGAACTTCCGAGAGTTCAGGCCTGAAAATCTACGAGCGTAATCAATTAATTGTTGCTATATTATTGATGCGGTATAACATCCTACAGGTCCTTAGAGCATAGTTCTGTAGAGACGTAGTTTTCAAAGATATTCTAAGATCTCCAATAACTTCCGAGAGTACAGGCCTGAAAATCTACGAGCGTAATCAATTAATTGTTGCTATATTATTGATGCGGTATGACATCTTACAGGTCCATGGAGCATAGTTCTGAAGAGAAGTAATTTTCAAGGATATTCTAGGGCATCCAAGAACTTCCGCGAGTAGTGACCTTAAGATCTACAGCGTAATCGATGGATTGTTGGTACATTACTGATACGGTGTAACATCCTACATGTCCATGAAGCATAGTTCTGAAGCGATGTTGTTTTCAAGGATATTCTAGGGCATCCAATAACTTACGCGAATAAAGGCCTTAAGATCTACAAGCGTAATCGATGGATCGTAGTCACATAATTGATACGGTGTAATATCCTACAGGTCCATGGGGCATAGTTCTGAAGAGAAGTTATTTTCAAGGATATTCTAGGGAAACCAAGAACTTCCGCGAATAGTAGCCTTAAGATCTACAAGCGTATCGATGGATTGTAGTCACTTTACTGATACGGTGTAACATCATACAGGCCCATGGAGCATAGTTCTAAAGAGAAGTAATTTTCAATGATATTCCAGGGCATCCAAGAACTTCCGCGAGTAGTGGCATTAAGATCTACAGCGTAATCCATGGATTGTTGTTACATTACTGATTCCAGCTCAATGTTCCATGGTCTTGTATGATCTTGCGCCGTATAAGTAGTGTAACAACAATCCATTGTGCTTTTACTCATGGAAGTTCTTGGAGTACCTAGAAGATGTTTGGCAATTATTTCTCAACAGAACTATGCTCCCTGGATCTTTAGCACGCTATACTGTATCAGTAATGTGACAACAAACCATTGATAACGCTTGTAGATCTTCAGGTCTATACTCGCGGAGCGACATGAATGCACCCTTCCGGTGTAAAATGTCGGAAATAAACAAACAAACAAACATATACTCGCGGATGTTCTTGGGAACTTCCATTGATTGCGCTTATAAATCTTAAGGCCTTTACTTGCGGAAGTTCTTGATGGTCCTAGATCATCTTTGGAAATTATTTCTCTACAGAAATATGCTTCCTGGGCCTGTATGGCGTACACTGTATTAGTAATGTGGCAACACACCATTGATAACGTTTGTAGATCTTAAGGCCACTACTCGCGGAAGTTCTTGGAGGTCCTAGATCATTTTTGGAAATTATTTCTCTAAAGAACTACTCCCTGGACCTGTAGGATGCTACACTGTATCAGTAATGAAACAATAAACCATTGATAACGCTTATAGATATTAAGGTCTTTACTAATGGAAGTTCTTGGAAGACCTAGAACATCTGTGGAAATTAGTTCCTTACAGAAAAATGGTTCATGGACCTGTAGCATGTTACAACGTTTTAGAAATGTAACAACCATCCATTGATTACGCTTGTAGATCTTAAGGCCTTCACTCGCAGAAGTTCTTGGAGCTCCTAGATCATCTTTGGAAATTATTTCTCTACAGAACTATGCTCCCTGGACCTGTAGGACGCTACACTATATCAGTAATGTGGCAACACACCATTGATAACGTTTGTAGATCTTAAGGACTTTACTTGCGGAAGTTCTTGGAGGTCCTAGATCATCTTTGGAAATTATTTCTCTACAGAACTAGGCTCCCTGGACCCGTCGGACGCTACACTGTATCAGTAATGTGACAATAAACCATTGATAACGCTTGTAGATATTCAGGTCTTTAAACATGGAAATTCTTGGAGGACCTAGAACATCTGTGGAAATTAGTTTCTTACAGAAAAAAAATTCATGAACCTGTAGCATGTTACAACGTATTAGAAATGTAACAACATTCCATTGATTACGCTTGTAGATCTTAAGGCCTTGACTCATGGAAGTTCTTGGAAGTCCTAGATCGCCTTTGGAAACTATTTTTCTGCAGAACTATGCTCCCTAGACCTGTAGGACACTACACTGTATCAGTAATGTGACAACAAACCATTGATAACGCCTGTAGATCTTCAGGTCTTTACTCATGGAAGTTCTTGGAGGACCTAGAACATCTATGAAAATTAGTTCCTTACAGAAAAATTGTTCATGGACCTGTAGCATGTTACAACGCATTAGAAACGTAACAACAATTCATTGAGTACGCTTGTAGATCTTCAGGCCTTAACTCGCGGAAGTTCATGGAAGACCTAGCATATCTTTAGAAATGAATACTCTTCAGTACAATGTTCAATGGACCTCTGGAATGTTATAACGCATCGGTAATGTAGCAAGAAATCATTGGCTATGTTTGTAGATCTTCTGGCCTTTACTCGCGGAAGTTCTCGGAGATCAAAATTGGAGGTCATGTTTGAAAGTTATTTATTTACAGAAGAATGCTCCGTAGACCTGTAGGATGTTGAACAGTATCAGTGATGTAACAACAACCAATCGATTACGCTCGTAGATATTAAAGCCTTTACTCGCGAAAGTTCCTGGGTGTCCTGGAACATCTTTCTCTACACCACCTTGCTCCGTGGACCTGTAACACCCCAAAATATCCGTTGCGATCTTCCTTGGTAATAATATGCACTCTGCTCCCCATAACACATCCCTTGTCCCCTTCCCCACTAACCCCTAGATTCAACCCTTACTACCCCCCCCCCCTTTCCTTATCAACTCTCTAAAACAAACCTCGAATGTCTGGAAGTGAGGACATTTCAAATATTTACAGATTTCCCTCAGTTTTTTTTACACGGATTCGCGAATTAGCACGGTATTTTTTTACACGGTTTCTCAAATTAACACGTTTTTTTTTTACACGGTTTCGCGAATTAACACGGTTTTTTTTTACACGGTTTCGCGAATTAACACGGTTTTTTTTACACGGTTTTTTTTACACGGGACGTATCCCCCGTGTAAAAAAAGACCTTAGTGTATATGAACTAGTGGAGCAACCAGATGAGGGGCTGTTACATCATTTTGTGCTCGCCAGACACCTGAGAGGATACGCTTAGGGTGGTTGTGCGGAGATGGTTCAGAAAAATGGCTTAGTTTAGAATTCAACTTCATTCTATTAATTTTATATCTTTCCATCTACTTTTCTGTTCCATACATATACAACTTATATGATGTTTTCATAAGCTCATTCCCTTCACTAGCAACAAAAACGGATTGAAAAAGCCATTTTCCTCCCCTCCAAATTATCAGCACAGAATAATCATTATTTTCATATTACGCCCGCGATCTATCACATTACGTCCACAAGGCGGCAATCCATTCTTCAGTGTGAACCGTTATCAATCAACAATTTCCGAAACACTTCGATATCCGCATGAAGATGCACAGACACCGGCAGGCGGTGTGCCTTGGACACGGGATTACATCATTACTTCCTCCCCTACTCTACATTGATATGCTATTTGACGTAGCAGGCACCATTCTAGTCTAAAGCTAGAATGGCGTCATTCAACTCGTCGTGAGTAGTTCAAATAATCTTAAAGTAATCCTGGAAAATCTTGGGTGAATCCTTGGAAAAGTTGATGGATGGATTACCGAAATTTCTGATCGAACCTGAAAGGAATTTCTGAAGGAATCGCCACATGAATTCCTTGAGCAATCCCTGAAGAAATCCCTACAGAAATCCCTAGAGGAATTCTTGCAGATATGCCTGGAGCAAACTCTGTAGCCCTGGAGGAATTTTTGAAAGTATACCTGGAGGAAACCTAAAAGCAATTATGGGAGCAATCCCTGAAAAAAAAATTGTGAAGAAATCCCATCAGGAATCGCTGTAGGAATTCCTAAAAAAATTCCTGGGTAAATCCTTGGAGGGATTTCTGGACGAAATCCTGAAGCAATTCGTAGAGGAATCTCTGGAGGAAATCCTGGAGATACTCCTGCACAGTGGTTGAAATCGCGAAAAACACGATCGTGGGAATTTTGAATGTGAAAATGTTAAAATAGTATAATGTGATGTTCTGCAAAGTTGTTACATATTTTTAGGAGCAACTTTTGAATCAGTTGGCCTGTATAAGATAGCATTTTTATTCAATTTTTCATAGGAAAACTAAAAAATCACGTAGAAATAATAATAATATGGCAACTTTGTCTTCGGAATAATGGTACATAATAACATACTGAACAAGTGTTCGGAACATCAGAAGTCATGAAAACCTCATCCAAGAAAGATATAAAGGATATAGTGGATTTTCAAGGTTTAAACTTATCAAAAGTAGCTCCTAAAAATATGTAACAACAGAACATCACATTATATTATTTTCACATTTTCACACTCAAAATGCCCACGATCGTGTTTTTCGCAACTTCAACTACTGTGCATTTAGCCGGAAGGGTAATTGGCCGAATTGATGAACTTAAGTGACCATGCCGCTGTTCCCTCAGTGTAACTCTAAAGAACAGCCCAGAGAGTAAAAAATCGAAGATGCAAAATTGATATTCTCATTCATTGTCAACTAAATGCCTCTCTTTTTTCATTCAATTCCCTGTTATGAGTATTTTCTTGCACATCGTAAAATAATCAATTTCTGTTAACAAGCACAAAATTCGACTTAATGAACAAATTGAGCAGATGGTTACTATTCCAATTAATTATTGTTCCCAAGTTTTGTGATGATTGGAAGTTTAATCGGGAGTAATGGTCTAGTTTTGTTTTTCAGTGAAAATTGTCAGTGACAGAAAAACGAATGAATGAGTGAAAAAAAAAAATCATTCACCAAAATGAATTTTATTTTGACCCCTCAGTTGAGAATTTCCAAAATTCGCGTTGATTCCACTCATTTAAAATGAAAATTTTAGACTCTGGAGCATCCTGATTCAAAGAGGGAAAAATATTCGCAATTTCAATGTCAACTAGTCCCTTAATGGTAAAAGTACACAGAAAGACGGCTTGCGGTTGAAATTACTATTCCGAGGGTCAATTTGAATAAACAACGCCACTAAATTTGTGCAGACTGATTTTCGTTTCATTTCAACAGATTAATGTTTTCAATTTTACCATGGACCCGATTTACAATTAAAAAAAGCTTTTGTTGACAACCGGATTCAAACCAAAAACCTTGTGATCAACAGGCCCGCACGCTACCACTAGGCTACCGAACCGGTTTATATGGGAGCAAACAAAATACACACAAGAAGCGTTTGCTGGTCGATGATCACGTTTTACCATGGTAATTTTGAAAACATTTTTATGCTGATTTTTATCGCCAGCCGTCTTTCAGTGTAGAAAGAAGAGCCTACACGGAGAAAACGATAAACTCAAAAATAGATATTTTTCATCTCAAAATTGAGTAAACACGTAAACACGTGAAGAAGTAGGTAGTAGATGAACTTTGAATAGATCACTAAGTATATTTTACTCAACATTTGAGTTCCTGTCGGGAACATAAAATTGAGGGAAAATTTCTCAACAAAAAGTTTGACGCTAGTTTAAATAAACGTATTTTCAGGTTTTTTAAAAACCCATTTTTAACTAAAATTCACCCACTACAGAAGCTCGGTGTAGGTACTCTAATTTAGGTACTGTACTATATATTCAAATATGGCTTTCCGCACGAAACTTGACTGTTGGGTGAATAATACCTAAAATTGCGTACTTTTGTTTCTCCGTGTATGATTAAATGAAGGAAATATTTCTGAAGATTATATTGGCAGCAAGAATGTTTACCAGAATTTGTCAACACCTACAAATTCTTTTGATCATAATTCGGCCGAACGGCATTCGGCCAAACCACCCTTTCTGAAAATTGGCGTTAGGCCAAACGACATTCGGCCAAATGGCTGGACACCATGGATCCTCATCGAACTGAAAAAGAAACAACAGCCACCCATCAGCATTTTCGTTCTCATCATTCTACAGACATCAACCTCGCTTGTCCAGTCCACCTCTATCTAGGTCATAATCTTAATCTGAGTATACCATGTATAAATGTATGAGTATACATGAATGGGCCTTTTCATTTGACGTCTTAAATCAGCTGATTTTTCGGGCCTTTGACAGTTCTCCTATGAAAATGACAGTTTAGCGTTTGCGCCTTTGTTCGGCAGTTGTAAACAAGTGGCATACACGGACCTGTCAGCTGAAAAGGCCTATAAACCAAGTTTACGAGTTAAGTGGAGATGAGAAAATTTGGCCTTAGGCGACTAGAGGAGTGCATCGTCGGCCAATACAACGATGGTTTTCGTTAGGACCGATTAACCGATGTTTACGGATGTTTACCATGCGAAGGGTCCTAGATAAATTTTGAGAATACAACTTGCAGGGTTGTAGGACAAAAGGTTGAAAGTCAAAGGATCGACGGTCAAAAGGCTGAAGGGTCATAAAGTCGAAGGGTCAAAAGGTCGAAATGAAAAAAATAAGTAGGACATTCTATATCCCTCAAAAGAAGAATAATAATGTTCAAGTCCAAGGCTTGTGCAGTCTCTACCATATGGTCCAATTATCATCGGTATTTATACCGGCGAAAGTCTACACATTCGGTACCTAAACAAATAGATAAAAACAGTACGTGAGTTGATATTGTAAACCTCTCCTTATGTAGATACTACAGGACAAAAGGTGTTAAGAAAAAAAAACGAAAATAATAACCCTTTTTATCGTCCATGTATTTTCTAACATTTGTCCTAGTTATTTTTTTTTTATTTCAACCTTTCGACCTTTTGACCCTACAACGTTTTGCTTTTCGACATTTTGACCGTTGACCTTATAACCTTCGACCTTTTGCCATAGATCCACTTGCAAACCAGCCATCTGTCCATTTATTATAGAACAGTTTACAACGCAGTAAAAATAGATCTGGCAGATAGTGTAAAAACGGTTTAGGGACAAAACATAGACAAAACGTCGAAAGGACAAAACGTCGAAAATGAGTGTTAAAAAGACTGGACTCGGATAAATTAGACACAAAGAATAACGTATAACTTTTGATTGCGTGCACAAAAATAGCTGATTTTTTGACCAGGAATAGTACATTATGTGTAGCTAATACCATACAAATTTCATCAAAATCGGTTAAGTGTTGGTGGAGATATCGTCGAAACAAGAGACTTACCATTTCAGAATCTTGGGCCAAACAAACACTATAAAAAAAACATATTTTTTACCTAAAACTGTAGAGCCAAAAATACTGAACCGATTTCAATTAAACATTTTTCTGTACAAAAAGTATGTATGTAGATGTATTGTGTCAAAATTTCATTCAATTTGATTTGACCTTTAAAAAGTTATAGCCATATATGTAGCACTATGTCACAATAAGCAGATGTGGTTTTTGATATAGTGACATTCAAACTGCTCTAACTTTTAAAATGTTCAATCAAAATGGCTGAAATTTTCACTGAGAACAGATTAACACAACGATTTTACACTGTCAAAGTTTCAAAAAAAATTGGGACATTGTTGCCAATACTACAGTCAAAATAATTCACACTGATTTTAAAATGTAAAAAAGTGCCCAAAATTTGAAAACCCCGATTTTTTGTTTGAATTGTTAACAAAAAAGTACTGAACCGATTATAATGAAATTTTTACCACTTATTATGACTTAGGGTATCGGGATTTTTTTTTTTCCCCTTATCTGTAGAGCCTTTTAACCACTGCGTCCATTATTTAGGACTATTGTGGTATGACCCATATTTAATTTGGTGCTAGTCAAGTATCCTGTCACAATTGAGCTGTGATGGACAATGGTTGGGCCCATATAGCCGAGGCGGTAAACGCACGGGTATTCAGCATGACCATGCTGAGGGTGACGGGTTCGATTCCCGGTCGGTCCAGGATCTTTTCGTAAAGGAAATTTCCTTGACTTCCTTGGGCATAGAGTATCTTCGTGCCTGCCACACGATATACGCATGCAAAATGGTCATTGGCAGAGGAAGCTCTCAGTTAATAACTGTGGAAGTGCTCATAGAACACTAAGCTGAGAAGCAGGCTTTGTCCCAATGAGGACGTTACGCCAAGAAGAGAGAGAGAGAGAGAGAGAGGACAATGGTTGATGTAACACCTGATCCCAACTAGGCACAACTCGTTTTATAAAGTTTATTACCCTGTTGGGATTACTTCTCCAAATTTCCAAGGGCTCTAGAAACCCTTTACGGTATCGGGATGCTTCGTTGGCATAGTCCCCTCATTCGGCCTATCTTAACGTTAACCAAAAACTCAAACAAACACGCATAACTGGAGATCGGAAAAGCTATGCGCTACACAACTGTAACATTTCGTTTCAATTTTAGCATTTTGGAGCATTAAAATTGAATGAAAATGTCACTTTGTTTAGCTTTTGTAGACGCCATGATTCTTCGGCTTAGTGGATAGTCTATACACATGATCTTAAATGGCCTGATTCTGGAACATTTCGAATTGACTTTTCGATAACTGAACATTTTATGCGACGGTCAAAGACGCTATTTTGATCTTGTATATTTGTTTTCAACGAAAAATAACTATTTTACAAATTAAATGTGGGCCGAATATTGAGGACATTTTTTTCACTATGTACCCAAATCTTGGCCCATCAATAAAGTGACGTCAACAATACCGAAAAAGTGACGTGAACCACATTGCTTGCGAATGAACCAGAAAGAACGAACGGGAAGAAAGATTTTGTGTGCGGTGACTTTAAAAATATAACACAATAATAGGGTTGCGTTGTTTTCGTTACTAAATTAAGAAAGAACTTTAGTTTAAGTGTATTTTATAGTTATGTGAAAATTTGACTCCGAAAATGTAATTTGAAAGCAAGATTGGTGAACAAACAGTGATAATACTTCAGCAGAAATATTTAAAAAATATAGGATAAGTGGCTCTAGCGTTTGGAAAGCAATAGGCCAACGTTGCAAAGTTATTGCACAAAAACCCTTTTCAAGGGGCTGATGATAAAAAAACGTAACGTATCTTGAAAAGTAACGGAGTTACAAACTTGGCGTCTTTGGCAAAGTTGCTCCAAATAACATTTTCTACAACTTTTATGAAGACACCAATCTTGAAAAATGCAAAAAATAAATTTTCTATCTCACTTTTAGGGGGATTGATCATTTTTTACAATAGTTCAAAAGAAGCTCCTTATTATAGCGAAAAACTTTCTCGAAGACACCATAACACTAAACGTTATAGTTTAAAAGTCATTAATTAAGCGCGCTAAAATGACGAAATCAGCCACTGTGCGTTGTATCCACTAATAGGCCAATTTGTGTACCGTAGACCAACGTTGCATACCATCGCATCGAATCTTTTCAACGTAATTAAGTAAGTTCTTAAATATTTACGCTAGTTTACTTCCAATTGCAGAAACATGCACTGCCTAGAGTGCGTGATAGAGTGAACACCTCATTTATACTGCTATTAATTCACGAGTTATGGTCAAAATTGTCAAGGTGGCTGGCATATTAGGCCAAGGAACGGTACACATACCCTACTTGAAGAACTTACAGTCAAATTTTCAGACTTTTTGATGAGCTAACAACCAAGTTGTAGCCTTAACAATTCTAAAAATGGAAGCCCAAATTTTCCAAAACCACATTTTATTGTATCGACAATATTTGCGCCAATATTGAACCGATTTTGATGAAATTTTCAGGGCATTAACTACACATAACATGCTATTCCTGGTTAAAAAATCAGCTATTTGTGTGAACGCAATCAAAAGTTATACATTATTTTGAGTGTCTCATTTTTTTCGAGTCCAGTCTTTAAGCAAATAGTGAGTTCTTTATTCTTTTAAAGGAAACCCATTCTTTCACTTGTAACTTCCGACAAGCTCAAAGGAGAGCCTTCCTGAGACTCCTGCCTCAGGGTCGGCATGCTTCTTGACCAGTTTTTCACGGGCAGGGAATATTCACACTGTCGTATATAAACAAATAATGTTCACCATTACGACACAACCTTCTTCAGGGTGGTTACGTTGGCGGCTAAATCGTCGACCGGACCTCTGGAACCTTCAGGGTTTATCAGGCCCAGTGTTCCTTCAAGGGCATCTGGTATGGTTTGCGGCGGGAGTAATCGGTACTTTCTTAAGAAAAGGGGGGAGGGGGCTCATCATCCAGAACCGAAGTTCAAAGCGCGGTACTGCTGTCCTTCTCCGCAATTCATCCGCTATTCACAGGATTTGGTACTACAGTATGGACCCGATTTGTCAGCCCCATTTTGCGACAAACTTTTTGCTCTTGTTATCCTACGGACAAACTTTAATCAATTCATTTACCATCAGTACAGCTGGATTGCAGAACATAAGGGAATAAAAAGTTTGAAAACCTGTTTAGGTTTATGAGAAGAGCAAAAAGTATGTTTCGGGTCACTTATGTTGTACAAAAATACTAAGTATCCACACAATGCCTTTACTCAACCTTTTCAATTGGTGTTTTCAACACGAGTCTGAAGCATCATGGAGAGTAAAATGAGTCACTGGCCTTCAGTGCCGGACAGTAACCCGAGATAACGAGATAATGTTCGTGTGTCCCCGTTAATCAGCTCGTCATTCTTCCATCTTGGTGGATCACCGTAACGCAACCCCTCTCAGGCTACCAACAGGATCATGCTTTCCCTCTGGTGATGGGTTGTAGAACGTCATGTATGGTGGTGCAGTATCGTAAATTATAGATATATCCTACTCTTACCTGACAACTAACGACGGAAAAATTGCACAACACATACGAACACTTCCTTCACTTGTTTCACAAAACACGATTTAAATTCACACAAAATCTCAAAAACACTCCACACTGAACTGCAAATACTTCACACTTTTTGACGTTTTGTCCCTTCGACGTTTTGTCCGTTCGACGTTTTGGCATTCGACGTTTTGGCATTCGACGTTTTGTCTTTCGACGTTTTGTCACCCATCGAAGGGACAAAACGTCGAAAAGTATGAAGAATTTGCAGTTCAGTGTGGAGTGTTTTTGAGATTTTGTATGAATTTAAATCGTGTCTTCCAACGAAACAAATCAAACTGGTACAAGCAACGTGTCTACCTCGTTTGTGCCCTTGGATGAATTGAATCATGGTAAGGCACTTTCAAACTAAGTGTACAGCAATACACTGAAGTTTTTTTTACGACGGTAATGGTACCGCGTAAAAAAAAACTGCGTTATTTCAAAAAACGTCGTAAAAAACCGCGTTATTTCAAAAACCGTCGTAAAAAAACCGCGTTATTTCAAAAAACGTCGTAAAAAAAGTCAAAAAAAATTTAAGTTACGTTCGATGTCATCCTGACTATTTTGCGCGTGTTTTTGAAATTTTTTGTTTTTTTTACGACGGTTTTTGAAATACCGCGGTTTTTTTACCGCGTAAAAAAAAACTTCACTTCACTCGAGGAAACGATTAGATATAGCTACTATCGTGCAGGAAAAACCAGTTACATCAGCACACGATCGCACATGTCCCTTTGCGGAAAACTTCGATCTTGTCGGCATGATAGTAAGGCAGTGCGGAAAGCTTTTGATCCTTTGGTAGGTACAACAAGACTATGCTTGGCAGTAAACTGTACCAAAACGAAGTACATGATTGCGAATAGATAAAAAGGCAATCCCAGGAATCAAGGCATTGGTTACTTGAACATTCATAAAGGGTCATTAGGCGTCGTCCACAAATTACGCAACGCTCTAGGGGGAGGGAGAGTATGGCCAAGCGTTACGGCCCATACAAAAAATTTCGCGTTTTCATACAAAAAAGCGTTACGGAGGGGGAGGGGGCTCCACCCCATTACCCCGAACGTCATTACCCCGAACGCCACTACCCCGAATACCATTACCCCGAATAGGCCACTACCCCGAAAGCCATTACCCCGAATGGGTCATTACCCCGAAAGCCATTTCCCCCGAAAGCCATTACCCCGAAAGTCACTACCCCGAAAGGGCCATTACCCCGAATCGTTCAGGAGATCACCAAAAAAGTGATGACCGATTAGAAGTTCATGAAGATGGTTATAAGTTAGAAAAGGATAATCAGCAACTAGTGTAGGTATGCATACTCTTCTCCATCCTATGCCCCTATGTTAATTCTATTCTTAAACAGATGATTTATGTACCGATTTTTTCCGTTTTCTTTTTGTAACTAGTAAAAAAAATATAAAAATAAAACACAGATCAAATAGCTCTTATTTACTTCGTTTTAGATAGCATGACAATGGGAGCACATTGTTTAAGATAGGTTCCGTTTCCCTTAGGTTTCCGTATGTTGTGCTTCATGCAAAATCAAGGTTCGTAAAAACGAAAGCAGCAAACGCAATGAAATTAAGAAGACAAGTAAAGACAAATTTTCCATATTTTAAACTAGCTGCTCTTTTGAACTTATAGCTATGGCTATAAAAACTACAAGTATTTCAAACTGACATTTTCCCTTCTTTCAAAAGTTGGTTGGCCTCAAGCACGATTGTAAACTGGTGGCAAACGATTGAGCTGGTTATCAAACTACACTTTTTCGAATATTTGCCTTCTTTTAAAAATAGGCTGCTCTTTTGAGTTTGCAGTTTCGAACTGTGTACTATTGCAGAATTGTTTGGTAGCCAAACTGTTAATTTATTTATAGAAATGTTTCCTTCTTTTCATCAGAAGCTTTTCTTTGAATAATAGGCTGTTCTTTCAAGTAAAATTTTTCAGAATTGACTTTCGGCCAAACTGGCAACTAGATTTCTTTTGATTTCGATGATCAGTTTCCAGAACATCAAGCCCTAAAATTGTTTTCTGAATATTTTTTTCAAGATTGTAGTACTGGACTGGATTTCAGATATTCAGTTCAGTTTACTTAGCAAGTACGATCCAGCATCGTTGGACCAAATTAACTATTTTTTTCTGGCGACTAAACTGTAGCTTTTCTTTTCATGAAAGGCTGTTCTTCTACCCCAATAGCACACTTGTTCTACATCAGTTTTTGTGACTCTTATATGACCAAATTTGGTCATATAGGCGTTATATTGACTTTTATCAAACATATGTGCTACTAGGGTAGCTGCACTTATATAGTTTACTGGGAGTGAAAGCTGCTTACTGTATATGAGATTTGCCCTTCTTCAAGTTATAGGCTGTTCTTTCTAGTTACGTCGTTACCGGGTTAATTGGCGATATATGGTGTTTTCCTTCTTTTAAAATTGGGCTGTTCTTTCGACTTATATTGTTACAGAGTTGTTTGGTAGCCATGTTGCCTTTTCCAAATTCTAAGCTCTATACAAATTTACAAATTTTTGTATGAACAAATCGTGGACTTCGTGGCCGAGCGGTTAGCGGCGTTAGTCGTTTAGGTATCTCGCATGCCTCGGAGTGTGGGTTCGATTCCCGCTCCGGTCGAGGAAAACTTTTCGTCAAAACAGAAAACACTCCACTGGGCCACTGAGTGTTATACGTGTTGTCTTTTAAAATTCTACGATGAGGAGGGGGAGAGGACCGAGGTGACCAAAATTTGGTCTACGTAATTTATGAATGGTCCCATAAGAGATTTGCCCTTCTTTAATTTATATGCTGTTCTTTCTATTTATATCCTTGCAGACCTTATTGGCGGCCAACTTATCAATCACATTTTTTTCACATTTAAGGAATGTTTTTTTAAGTTACACTGTTATACAGTTTTATTACCAAATCGTCTATTCCTCCTTAAAAGATTTTTTCTTTTTCTAATTATAAAATTTTCCTTCCGTGCCTATTTTGCAATTTGTATTATTTGATCTCGCCTAATGATCATTAGACTTATTAGTGATACTTTGGCCAAATGTCTTTTCGGCCTAATGAGCCAATATCGATAGCCAGAGTAAGATCATCTCTAATACGTATTATTCCATTATTTTTTTAAAGGTTATTCTTTACAATGATATCTTCTGGTATTAAAGCTGTCAGTAATGTTATTAAATTAATAAAAATACAAAATACCCATCATCAGAATAACTCATCTAAAAATATGCTTTCGGGGTAGTGGCCCATTCGGGGTAGTGGCGTTCGAGGTAATGGCTCATTCGGGGTAACGACTTTCGGGGTAATGGCCTATTCGGGGTAATGGCTTTCGGGGTAGTGGCGTTCGGGGTAATGGCGTTCGGGGTAGTGGCATTCGGGGTAATGGGGTAGAACCGGGGGAGGGGGGTTGAAAAATGTTGATTTTATCGTTACGTAATAAATATATGCTGCCTTATATAGGTCTTTCTCTAATTCAAAGTTGGCCAATATTGTAGAATACTAGGGGGATTCACTTAACAGCGTAAACTGATTAAACTGATTAAACGCCGCGATCACCAAGGCAATCTTTGATTATTTCATTCGCAAAATCATGAAACATTTCAAATAAGCAGAAAATCAGTGAGTTCTTCCTTCGGAAGGGAAGAAAAATGTGGGTCCCGAGGTGAACTAGCCTAGGGCAAAAATCTCGTTAGGGTAAGTGTACCAGTTATCGCCATAGTGGTTCCCTATTTGGCTATAGTGGAAATTTAGAAAGTTTTCAAGCGTTGACCTTTTATGAAAGTTTTAGTATCAAGAATTTAAATGTATCTTGTCATTAAAACTCTTGAAGGGAAGCAAAACTTTGAATTATCTCAAATAACCACTATGGCCAAATAGGGAACCACTATGGCGATAACTGGTACACTCAGCCTAATACAGATAAACAAAATAAAAAAAATATGTTCTCTGCAATGTATTGTATGGCTTGTGTCCTGAAAAGCTGGTAAGCTCGTTTTATACTACTTTCTAAATAAATTGTTCATTTCGACCGAAATTTTATCTCATTTACCAAAAGATGCTCAACCCACTTCATGTAAAACCATCTCCCAACATATATCACGAACCACCCTAACATCATCCCCGCGTCTTCGAGAGATCAAAGTTATCGAATTTCATATTTGTTGTAACCTCTTTTTTGCCATGCTGAGTGTGACTCTTATGCCCGTGTGTATGTTTTGCGTTGTCTGCCTGCCCTCTTCGCACGCGGTCGATCGCGCGAACAATCCGAATTTGTATGTTTTATCAAGATATCTCATTTTTCTCCGTCGACTTCGGTGCCTCTGCCGCGGCCACTGCCTGCCTGCCTTACCAAGCCAACAACGTTTCACTTTCTTCGTTACTTCTGGTTGCAACAGCCAGTCAGTGCCAGCCAACCCAGCCAGCGTGCTAACCGAGGGACCAACAAGGGCGTCTCAAATTTCATTCATTTGTCTTACGGCTCCGAGACCTGAACTGTTTTAATTTGAGTGCGCATTAAATCGCGGTTCAACCTCCTATCTGGGAGTACCGTGGTTACGAGTAAAATTGTCAAATTAATGAATAGCTAAATGAAAAACGCATATTTGACTTCAATATTATTAACGTAAAAATAAATTTTAAAGAAACTTATTTTTCACTCAAAATAATTCATTTGAGTGAAAAATAAGTTTCGAAACAAAACCAAAAAACAAAACTCAGTGACATCAGTTTTTTATTTTGAATCATCAAATTTTACAATATATGTTCCAATTTATCTCACAAATCCTACATGAAAATAGGGTAGCGAACCACTTGGGCAGCGGCCGATATTTTGAGCACTCTTCGCTATAACTCAGTGAATTCCAAACCAAATGACTTAAAGTTTTGTACACGGCTAGATATTATACGTATCTCTTCACGTTCCAAAAATTGTGCCAATTGGTTCAGAATTGGCTGAGTTATAGCAGAAAAGTACCCAAAATAGGACACCTGCCGGAATGGTTCCACTTCCCTAAATGAAACATTTTTAAAAAGTTTGTGTTTCCTCTTGAAGTTAAAATGTAGCAACGGATGTCACACCAACATTCCTTCCCTTCCCCGATGACCGTAAGGACGTGGCCGGCGCCGGTACTGACAATTTAAAGTTTTGAACCTTCAAAATTGCACATTGAGGATGGAAAGCTACACCCAAGCCCCATCCATTTGGCTCCCTGTGCAATGTTGACTGTTCTGGTCAGTAACGGAGTAGCAACTACGAATTGTACGGTCATCTCATGCTCATGCTCTTGAAGTTAAAATACTCATAATTACCGATCCCTAGTTATCAATGTAATCAATTTCACCTGAATTTACGGTACTTAGACGCTGCGTCTCCTTCCATTTGCCGTTGTCAGGAGGCTTTTTGCATGCACACAAAACACACATCGCGTCTCGTCGTAGACGTCGCCGTTGTTCGTCCTATTCGACTAGCAGCAGCGTGTTGTCTTGTACCAAAATGCATTGTAGATGTGGATTATGTAGCTCCGACGACCATTAACAGACCTCGCAGTAAAAACCATGCGAATTGCTTTCGCGCGAGCTGCAAATTTCGATTTCGACGACGACGACGACTTAACGTTGCTAGTTGGACGTGATTCTTAGTTTAACTTTTATTTTCACTGTTCGGAGTGAAATAAAAAAAACGAGAAATGAGATTATTACATGACTTGATTTGGCTTCTGGCTATACGGTTGGCATGATGGTTGATCTCGTTTTTTATATGCAACCCATTGCCAACATCCCTGCCTGAGTGGTGCGGTTATTGTTTTGCGAAATTAAATACCCCTACCTACCCTTACGGTGGGGATCTAATGTCGAATTCGTTTTTGAACCTGGGTTGGAACTGGATCGGCGGAAAATGTGTAAACAAACAACGTCAAACAAACTTTAGTACAAGCGAAACCGAAGTCGGGTTGGGGTTGAAACTGTGATCTGATCCAGTTCCAACCCGGGTTGGAACTGAATCAAAAACGAAAACGACATAAGAGACGTGTGGACGCCTCTACATAGCAGCCAATTAATCGTCCCATAATAAATTAAAAATTTTCCATGAATAATTCGAAAATTGCCAATAAATAAATAGGGGTGGAAGCAATAATAAACTATAAAAGTTCCATAAACAATTCAAAAAGCGCATAAATAAATCAAAACTTCCCATAAATAATTGATTTTCGAGCAATAAAAAATGTCAGAATTTCCACAAATAAATCAACAATTGCAATAAAAAACTATATTTTTTCCAACAAAAAATTTCGAACATACTACATCTTAGAACTATGATAGAAAAACTGAAACTATTGTGCAAATTAACAGATAATCGCTTGCTGTCCGAACTCGCTAACGCTCGTCGGACTTTAAAAAGGGATAACATCTCTGTTCGCATTCTACCGGGAAAATTCTTGGATCTGTGGATTGCCTAGAACCGAATCGACGCAGTTACGGTGCATCGGCTTTCGGAAACTTCGGCGGCCTTCTGCCGCCTCAGTTCCTCAATCCTCTATGCGGCTTCGCCGCATGGCTCAACCGGTACTTTTACTTTGCTCATTATTTCGTATTTATTGCTTAATTTTCAATTGCTTTTTTGATGTTTTTCAATTGGGAATTTTTTAATTATTTATGGAAAAATCAGATTTATTTATGGAAAATTTAAACTTTTTTGTTGGAAAAAATATAGTTTTTTATTGCAATTGTTGATTTATTTGTGGAAATTCTGACATTTTTTATTGCTCGAAAATCAATTATTTATGGGAAGTTTTGAATTATTTATGCACTTTTTGATTTGTTTATGGAAATTTTATAGTTTATTATTGCTCCCACCCCTACTTTTTTATTGGCAATTTCTGATTTTGTTATGGAAAATGATCACTTTTTTATGAGTCGTTTATATTTTAGCCCCTCTACATGAGGCACTTTTCTCGTATCTTAAAGCTGCGGCGGTTTGTGCGGTTTTGGATAGGCCCAACCCTGGTTCCCTTGTATGGGCCCCAAAGGCGCTCTCGATTACTGAAACTGACTGACCAACCCAGTCAGATGGCCGGTGGACGCAATGAAGCGTTGCAATCTTTCCCTTTTCGTTGCAGCTGTCCATGTAAAATTGCTTCGACCAATGGAGATTAAGGGTGCGATAAAGAAAGTCAGCTGAATCTCGGACGCGAGTATTACCATTAACTTTTCTAAGTCTTCTCCAACAGAGCTAAAAAAATTTTCGTATACAACTCACCGAAAATCATGCAGAAATTAAGCATACGGACCTCAAAAGAAGAAACAAGTAAATTAATGAATGTATGTTTGCTTGAGACAGGGTTAGAATAAGTTCAAACAACCAGATAATCAGAAGGCATTTCTGGACCCACATATGGAAAAAGCGTAACAACCATTGCGAATTTTTGCTTCTCCCGTCCCACAATGATTCCAAAGGCCCAATTTAGAGATGATAATTATTTTAGACCTGAACAATTCATTTAAGAAGTTTAATGTTTTCGAACAAGTTATACCAAACAACTTCTTCGAAGACACTAAAATTTTCGGGACCATTGATCTGTTTTTTATTGACAACCAAACTCAACATAGACCTAACAGTTATCTGATATGAATCCGTCACATAGGTCCAACATTCGATAAAATTTGACCCGACTTCAGATAATTTTTAAGTCTAGTGGATTTTTTTCAGGGTATGTCGCGTCCCCCCGTGCCCAGATAGCTCAAATGGCTATCAACCCAGCCAGCAATTCCTTTTCTACATCGAAATTGCAACTGAAATAGTCACACATATATGTATAGCACCAAAGAAATCGTATTCAATGCACGAAACAGGCATATACATACTAAAGTGGAGGCCATATCTAAATATATATACGATTACTGCGATTCCTTCTTCTTCTTCTTTTTGGCTCGACGTCCCCAATGGGACTTGGCCTTCCTCGCTTCAACTTAGTGTTCTTTGAGCACTTCCACAGTTATTAATTGAAGGGCTTTCTTTGCCTGGCCATAGCATGAATTTGTATATTGTGAGGCAAGTACAATGATACTCTATGCCCAGGGAATCGAGAAAATTGTCCCGACCGGAACGGGAATCGAACCCGCCATCTCCGGATTGGCGGTCCATAGCCTTAACCACTAGGCTAACTGGAGACCCCATCCAACGTAATTTACGATTTCTCGAAAAATGTCTACGATTTCGCCGATTTTCTCCGTCGATTACGATTACGTCGATACGATTGAGTGTACCGATATACGACTCAAGATTTTTAATTAAAAAAAAAAACAATTGGTGTTCGATGGGAATCGAACTTGGGTCCTTTGATTGAGAAATGACCGTTATCTCTATTGGCTATGTTGCCAAGTTGGAAGAAGAAAGTTCAAAGTGAATGGGATGAAACGAATAAAAATTAGCATGATACGGTGCGGGACTTGTGGTGGGAGCGTTGTTGTTGTGCATTGAGTGGCAACAAAAGTGGTACCGTGCAAGAGGCTCGGAATTCACATCGCTGTTGGAATCTATACACCACTCATTATAAGTGAGCTGCTGTATATAAATAGTATGAAAACCTACATATTTGGTTGAGATTATTGCTACCATAGTTGGCATGTGTCAATAACAAAAAAAAAACAAATTTGCGATGAATAGAAAGTTTTCCTCTCTTCCATCATACAAATGTAAACAAACCATTTACGATTTCCAAGATTACAATTCGACTATTAAAAGTGCAATAAGAATCATATGCGACTGTAAAAAATGAATATACGATTTCTACGATTTTGTTCACTTCGTATACGACGCAAGTATGACACAAACGATCAATATACAATATCCTTATCGTTGCATACGATTGCACCGATTTTGATCATACCTCTAGGAAGACAGCTCGATTTAGCAGATTTATATACGATGTACAGCGACAATTTTCACGATTCAAAGAAATCACATATACGATGCTACCGAACTTGAAGCTCAACACTCAGAACGTATTGTTCTTTACGATTCTATCCGATACTATGCGATCCTACCGATAGTATCTAGCACCTTTTATAATCGGAGACGACTATATGAAACGAAACCGAAATTGTACTTTCATTTGGAATAAAATGCGATTTTATGCAATCATTGTCAACAAATATACATATTATTATACAATTCTGATTCAATATATGAAAATATACGATTTTTTCCATACAATGATTTACGATATGTGGTTGGCTGGGAATTCATTCGAATGATAAAGAATCGCTTCAACTTGATAGGCCAGAGCGACTGATATCGTTCTGCATGAGTAGATAAAAAATTATTGAAAACATAGGTTGTTTTCTTTTCCAATGAATAGAAGGATTTTTTGAAACAATCTGTTCTGGTGAAAAAAATGCTGAATAAGAAATGATTGTGTAGATTTTGAGATTATATGAAAGAACATGTTGAAAATAATGAAATTATCCGATGAAAAGTCAGCAGTGGAAAAAGGAGGGAAACACAGTACGTTAGAAAAACAAGAAGGGTAATTCTCACTGAAATCAGGACGCCATTTCCATTACGTCTAGTATTCCAAATTTTGCGTGCTCATTCGCTAGAATATGATAAAAAAGGATGAAATCCCGAGCAGAGGAGAATAGCAAAGCAATAACTACAATATAACATATCCTGTTTTTACTTTTCCATAACATGTTTTGTTGGACAATCTTATTTTGTTATTACCCAGCTATTGATATGCACCCATCAAACAACATTTGAATAACATGTTTTGTTATGGAACAAACTAAGTTATTTTTGTGATATTGAGAGTGTGCAAATATTTGATAAACAAACTAAAGCAAAGCATGTATTTCTGTTCCAATTATCTCTATGCAAAATAATCAAATATTATTGATCAATAGTCTAGGCTCGGAACCTAAAAAATCAATTTATACGATAGTTTCTAATCAAATGAATGAGGTTAAAAATGAAGTCAGTTCGAGTTCGATCACAAAAGCCATTGAAGACTCACAGCAATTCCTTTCGTCCAAGTTTGATGACATAGTGTACGATTTTCAAATCTTAAAAGCGGAAAACGGACATCTTAGATCAGAAGTGGATGCTCTAAAAAAAGAGTTGTCTGCTTTGAAATCTTTTTTCTCATAATTTAGAGTATAGTGTTGATAATTCCAATAAACAGTCTCTCTTGAATAATGCTATGATACACGGAGTGCCGATCCAGTCTAATGAGGAAGTCACAAACATTGTAGCTAAAGTGGCTGACTGTATAGGTGCAGAACTTCCTACTGAAGCCCTCATATCTGTCTCTCGAGTGTCACCTGCTAGTTTTATCGTTGGTAGGCATGCACCAATACGAGTTGTATTTAGGAGTAAAGCTGTGAAAGAATCATTTTGGACCAAAAAGCAGAAGTATGGAAAGCTTTCATCCTCTGCAATGGACCAGTCAATGGTTGTTAATGGGAAGCCTACAAATATCGTCATAAGAGATGAACTCACTCCATTTTTATTGGAGCTTCTTCATGAAATGCGCAGTGTTCAGAAGAACCTGAACCTTAAATATGTTTGGGCGGGCAGCGATGGAGTCATTTTGGTCAAAAAGGAGGAAACGTCAAAACCCATAATAGTTAAAAATAGAAATGATATAAAAAAAAAGCTGGTGCAATCATTATCCCAGTCGCCTGCGAAGTTCAGAATGATTGAGTAATTTCTTACTATTTGTGTGTCCAGTTTCTTAATTTATATGTATTTGTTTTCCATCTTTTGTTTAATTTCGTTTTTTAACGGCTAATGATAATAATTTTTCACATGTGCACCTTGATGACTTCAATGAATCTTGCCCTGTAAACAAAGATAACATCAATCAATTGCGCATCCTGCAATGGAACATTCGGGAAATGAACGACCTTAGCAAATTTAATTGCCTTCTTGAAACACTGGAGCACTGTAATCTACCAATTGACGTCATTGTCATAGGCGAGACTTGGCTTAAAAGTGAAAATGTTGCTTTGTATATTGCGAATCATTTCTAAAATCCGCATACTGGCAAACAACTTGTGCGCCGACAGTCCATGCGCCGGGTTGTGCGCCATACAAAATGTAAATAAACAAGTGTCAAAATGGTTAGCGCCAAGAGCTCTATCTCTCTTAGAGCCGATTTCTTCACCTCGGCTTAACTCGTTAGCCAGGCTTTTTTTTTTTTTTTTTTTTTTCCTTCCCTGTTGGGGAAATTAAGCCACTGCGTCCAATAGGGTGAACTTTTGTGGCATGTCCCGTTTTGATATTCGCATCTAGCCAGCTAATTACCATGTGTCAAGTAATCAGCTACTGCCACGACGCGTCGTCTCCCAGTCAGGTGCAATGGAATTGATAAACTCCAAGACCTTCCCAGGTTTTGCAGACCAGATCTCACTGGGTTGCAAGCAACCACTATTTAGAAATCTTTGCCTGCGCGTGTATAAAGCACCACAACTGCAAAGCAGATGTTCCGAGGTTTCACGTTCCATATTACAGAAACGACAGATATCACTCTGAATATGGCCTATATTTTTCAAGTGATACCTGCTCGGGCAGTGTCCAGTTACTAGGCCAGTGTATGTACATAGAGCTCTCTTGTTGAGCTCTAAGAGCTTTTTGGTTTTATAAGCATTTGGTGTTATAAATCGTTTTGACTGATTGCAATTTTTGACATCCATCCAATTGGATATCACCCTCTGCTCAGCCCAGCGTTTCAGATCCATTTTAATTGTACAGTTTGATATACCACAGAATGGTTCTGGGCCAGCAAACTGTAAATTGGAACCATTTTTAGCAAGCTCGTCTGCCATTTCATTCCCTTCAATGCCACAGTGACCTGGAACCCAGTATAAGTTTACTGAATTCCCTTGGCACAGCCTGCGCAGTGAAAGAATGCATTCCCAGACAAGCTTTGAAGTACATTTGTAAGCGCACAATGCTTTTAGTGCAGCTTGACTATCTGAGAAAATACAAATATTTGCATATCTGTATTTTCTCTCAAGGCAGATGTTTGTGCATTTCAAAATAGCAAGAATCTCTGCTTGAAACACCGTAGGATAGTGTCCCATCGCCACTGAAATTTGTATTCCAGGGCCGTAGATTCCTGCTCCCGTTTTTATTCCAACTTTTGAGCCATCTGTATAGAATTTGATTGATCCTTGACGAACAGTGGGACCTCCGACTTCCCAATCTGCACGAGTTGTTTCGTGCAACTTGTAAGGAACATCATGGTTCTCCACAGGTTTCATCCAGTCGTTAATCATTTTCATTACTGGCCTATTTTGGAAATATTGTGAAATGCTCAGGTGACCTGCAAGATCACCTGGCATAAACTTTTCAACTCGTTCAAGTCTCAGCAATTCCTTTTCTGCTTCTAATTGCACGTATTCGTGCAAGGGTAGCAGATTGAGAATCGCATCTAAAGCTTTTGATGGTGTGCTTCGCATCGCTCCTGTAACAGCAATGGACGCAAGACGTTGAATTTTCGCAAGCTTTGATTGCGTGGTAGCCTCTTTTGTTTTTGGCCACCAGACAAACGAAGCATACGTCACTTTTGGGCGGATTATGGCAGTATAAATCCACATTATCATTTTTGGTGTCAAGCCCCACTTCCTGCCAATAGTTTTGGAGCATAACCAGAACGCACTTGTTGCCTTACCGATCACGGACTCAATTTGAGCATTCCAGTTCAGTTTAGCATCCAGTATCAAACCTAAGTATTTGACTCGATCACTAGGATGAATTTGTATCCCTCCAAGCCGAAAAGCTTTTAGGTTGATCTTCCTTCTCCTAGTGAAAGGGACAATTACGACTTTTGACGGGTTGATGCTAAGGCCCTCCTTAATACACCATGAATGTGTATAGTTTAGAGCCGTTTGCATTCTCTCCGAAACAGTTTCGTCATACTTTCCTCTCACTATTATGACTATATCGTCTGCAAAGCCCACAACTTCGAAACCTTTTTCCTTCAAGCTTCTTAGAAGATCGTCTACAACCAAGGACCACATTAGTGGTGAGAGGACTCCCCCTTGAGGGCAACCTTTCGTTGCCCTTACTGTTATAGAAGAACTTCCCAGCTCAGAGGTGATTTCTCTTTTTGCAAGCACAGTATAAATCCAATGTATGATACATTGGTCGAAGTTTTTGTTCTCCATGGCACGCTTCATAGATGAATAGGAGGCATTATCAAATGCTCCTTCTATGTCTAAAAAGGCGCATAGAGCTATTTCTTTTGCTGAAAACGTTTTTTCCACCTTTGTTACTAGCGAATGAAGTGCCGTAACCGTTGACTTACCAGATTGATAAGCAAACTGGAAGTCAGATAGGGGATGCTCTTTTATGTAAGAAGAATTGATAAAATCCTTCAAAACCTTTTCCATAGTCTTCAACAAAACTGAAGAAAGACTAATTGGCCTGTATGCTTTGGGATGCGTCTTGTCTCGCTTCCCCTTTTTTGGTATAAAGATAACTTTTACAAGTCTCCATTTTGATGGAACGTAATTCAATCTTAAACTAGCCTTGAACATCTCAATTAGTGGTGGAACCAACACCGCTTCTCCATTTTGAATCAGTGCTGGAAATATTCCATCAACTCCTGCAGATTTAAAAGGCTGAAAAGATCTAATTGCATTTTCCACTCTGGCCTTCGTGAAGATTTCATCAGCTAAATCTGAGGTGGTGTTTATTGTCCTAGTTGACTCCGAAGAGTTTATACTAGGACATCCTTCACCTTCCAGAGATATAGTATCATTGGAATCCACACTTAGAACCGAACCTGGAAAATGGGTTTCCATCATTAAATCCAATGTTTCACGAGGAGTTTTGGTAAAAGCTCCATCGTCGCGCTTCAGGTTTCCCAATTCATTTGAATGATCTTTTGCAAGCGTTTTCTGTAGTCTTGCAACTACAGGAGTGCTGTTTATGTTTTCACATGTCAGCATCCAAGATTTTCTTTTCGATTTTCGTATTTCGTTGTTGTAATCAGTCAGGGCTTTCCTGTACTGAGTCCAATCTCCCGTTTGTTTCGCTCTATTGAACATTTTACGAGAAAATTTTCTAAGGCGATCCAGTTTAAAGTTCCACCATGGTACGTCTCTAGTAGAAGACGATTGTATGGTGGGACAACTTCTGTTAAAGGAATTGATGATACTTTCATTTACCCTTTGAGAAAATGATTCTAACTTTTGGGATGAATCAATAGTTTCTCCCATTGTAAATGAATGCGTATTCAACAATTCTACATATTGATCCCAGTTTGTCCTCCTGGGATTTCTAAATGCGGTTCTAGAATAATCTCCACCACTCCAATTGAAGATTATGTGTTTATGATCAGATAGAGAAATCTCATCTGACACGTGCCAGTTTGTGATCTTGTCAAAGATTGCAGCATTGCACAGTGTTAGATCCAAGACCTCTTGTCTGATTACATTTGAGAAAGTAGGTTTATCACCATTATTGCAAATGTCTATATTGTTCGAAGACAGATACTCTAATAGTGACTCACCTCGACTGTTAATATCCGTACTACCCCAAACCGTGTGATGTGCATTGGCGTCACAGCCAATGATAAACGATTTGTTGTTTTCTTTACAGAATTGGACAAATGATGCGATCTCAGGAGGAGGTGCCTCAGGAACATCACCAGGAAAGTAAGCTGAAGCCACAGCGATCTCAGTTTTACCCCTAGTGGTTGTTACCTCTACCATGACCGCAACAATGTCCTTTCTGATAAACTCTGTAATAGGATAGCATTTTAACGTTTTGCGTACTAAGACAGCGGTTCTGGGTGAATCTTGTTTCTCATCATAAAATAGTTTACTATTTTGTGTCAGAACTCCAAGAATCTTTCGTTTATTGGACCATGGCTCTTGAATAAGCGCCACTTCTAGTCCTTCTTTTTTAAACCTTCGACTCAACACAGCAGAAGCACCTTTTGCGTGATGAAGGTTTACCTGTACGAACTTAATTCCTGTCATAAAAAAAAAAAATCATTTACCCACTTTTATTAAGCCTCGGAATTGAGACGTAAGAAAAGTGGCCGATTATCCCGGAGACAAATAAGGTCCACTGCGTCATTGCTCCGTTTAACACAGTAAGGGCAACATACTGTGGAGGGTGCCCTGGTACTCCACAGGCTCCGTTCACGGTTAAGTTTTTATAAGACCCCCCTAACCATTCATTCCTAGGCACGGTACGCTTAACACCATGAATTAGGGGTCGCTTGTTTGGTGGACTTTTACCACCGGATCAGGCAATCCGTAGTGATATTCTTAGCCAGTTGAGGGAACTGCTACCGCCACTACACGGCTATCTAGGCTGATCGGGAATAGAAAGCCAGGCTTACCCATATAGTTAAACCTGGCTTAACGCCTAAACCAGGGTGAAGAAATCGGCCCTTAGGGTTCGGATCCATTTTTTGTCTAAAACATTGGACTTCCTTATGTCTGGAAATAATGTACAGCAAATATATTATTGACGGTAACAACGCTTTTACTTTATTAAACCAATGATTAATAGTGATTTGACTAGTGAAAAACTTGGCGCATAGGCAATCGGCGTGCAAATTGTGCGCTGGTTTGCGAATTTGAGATAATCGTCGCAAAGTGCCCAACACACATTATACCCTGGCGCGGAACCTAGAGGTCGAAGAGAAACTTGTCGAAATGCTAAAAATTCTCGAGAAGCTCAATAATATACCCGGGTTTAATGTTATCTTTTCGTGTAGAGAAAATTCTAGTGGCGGATTAGCTTTGTACGTTAAGAGTATCCTTCATTTTACTGTTCAGTGCAATGTACATATCGAAGGTCTTTATCACATTTACGTTAATGTTTGTCAAAAGAATCGTATTTATGATATTCATTGTTTTTACCGTTCCCCCTCATTCGATGTGAATAATTTTTTAGATATTTTGGAAAATGTATTGAATAATTGTAGCTCAAATAGATCTTGCTTTCTTGTTGGTGAAGTCAATATACCTATGAATGCCTTTGGCAATAACGTGATTGTAAAATACAGGTCACTTTTAGAATCGTATGGGTTTGCATGTTCCAACTCCTTCCCTACAGGACCGAAAGTGCTAACTTACTAGATCACGCAGTCTGTAAAATGGATGATCTGTCACGTACTAGGAATGATACAATTTTTTCGGATCGCAGCGATCACTGCATGATACTCACGTCCTTCAAATTGTTTGAGGAGAGACAAAAACAAACCCTCGTAAAAAAATAGTTGATCACCAGAAAATTTACAATGACTTTAAAACTTATTTGGATTCCTGTGAGGAAGTTCAGGATGCCAATCTATGCTTAGCTAACATCATATCCACCTATAAAACCTTGCATGGTAAATACTCAAAAACTATAACTAAAAATATTAATGCAAAAGTAAATTTTTGTCCATGGATGAATTTTAATCTATGGTATTTAATTATATTAAGAATAATTACATTAAACGTCTCAAAAGAAACCCTAATGATCGCCATCTTCAAGATTTGCTCAAACATGATTCTAACAAAGTAATTGCAGAGAAAAAAAGTTGTAAAACCTTGTATTATAAAAACCTACTTAATAATACTCCACATTTTCCAAGCTGTGGACACACATTAATCGAATATTTGGGAAAAGTTCTAAATCAAGCGAAATCACTATCAAGGATGACGGTACGAAAATTTATAATAGGGTAATTCGCCAATTGTTGAACACTACCCAAATGTTGAACAGTTTTTGAAAATGTTATTATAAATGTAACTTAAGTAATTTTCCATCAACGTAAACGTATGATGTAGATGCGTATACGTGTGTGTCATGATATTGCTCCAATAAAGTTACAAAATTATACATATTCTACGTCAAAAATATCGATTGAAAATTTTGTACTGCTGATGACACGAAAACTGCACAACTCTTAAGATTAGTTTTAAGAAATTTCTGTTAAGAAATAAACTTTGCTGGCAAATCGACCACAAATATCAAAGTCACACCATAGTTACAAGAACTGGAAGGATGTCCTTAACAGTTTAACATTTTTTTAAATCACATTTTCATTGTAATTTCATTTGAAAAAAAATATTTTTCTTATCTCACTATCATTATGCATCTAAGATCCAATTGTTGAACACTGACATAACCTACGATGTTTGCATGACTGCTAGATTTTTTTTTCACTTTACCTTTTTCAGAAGCGATCCACGGGTTTTCCAAAGATTTCAGGGTCGTTCCAGGGGTGTTTTAGGGGGTTGAGCGGATCCCATGTTTCTAGGAGTGTTTCAGGGGCTTTCAAAGGCGTTCTTTTCTTCAGTCGTTTTCGCTTTTAGTCAAATCTTTTCATTTTTACATTTGGTTATGTTTAAAACGATTTCAGTTCACTAGAGCTCTCTTTAAATGGGAAGCGATTCCTTGGCAACGTCCATAAATTATGTCACGCTGTGAGGGTGAGGGGGGGCTCAGCAAAGTGTGACAACCCATACAAAAGTTTCAGAGGTCATATACAAAAAGTGTGACAAAGGGGGAGAGGTGGGACTTTAGAATTGACAATTTTTCCGTGACGTAGCTTATCGACGCTCCCTCATTTGAATGAATTGTCACTCAAATGACTAACTGGGCACGAAACACGAAAAACCCGGAAAAAATTCCGCCAGTGTGAAAAATGATCGGATTTCGGGTCAAAGTCGGGTCAAAGTCGGGTCAAATTTTATCAAATGTTGGACCACTGTTGGACCCATATCGGATAACTGATGGGTCTATGTTGTGTTTGGTGCTGAAAATAAAAATAGGTCAATGATAGGTTTATGTCGGGTTAAACGTCATCAATTACGAACAAAGCTTGAACCGTTCAATAATTGGCGAGAATCGTCCAACATTAGGATGAGCTAGCTTATGGAAGCGTTCAACATTTGGGTTACAGACTTCCCATACAAATGTTCTATTTTCTCTTAGAAAATGGAATTTAAGGGAATACAAATTAAATGGGAAGTATAAGGAATGAGTGGATCTAGACGTTCACTGGATATTTTTCAGCTAAAGTGGAATTATGCACGGAAAAACGAACAAAAACAAAAATGACAATACTAACCGTTCAACAATTGGCGAATTACCCTAATCAACAAGTTTGTGAGATTTTCAATAAATACTGGAGCTCGATTTAAATAGGTCGTATGTGCTTTCGTCGATATAAAATTCGATCAGTTGGATTCGCTAGCGGAAACTGTTGGAATTTAACAAAATTAATACATACAATCGATTCCTTACAAAACAGGCTTTCGGTTTTATCATTAAAAGTCACCGAAATATCATCCATATTGCTACTATTACTAAAATAAACTGATCGAATTTTATATCAACGAAAGCACATACGACCTATTCAAATCGAGCTCCAGTAATATTTTTCCAGCATAGGTCTCTTGCCGCATCGTAGTTGATGTTTTTTCTGATCCATTACCCTATTTGCAGCGAGTTTCTGGTTCTATTTTTCTTACTCTCGCATCCCCCAGCGAAGTGACATTACTCATTAACGATTTGGCTCCTAAGAAAAGCGGTGGTCCTGATTTTGTTAAACAAAACTGTGTAAAACTTTCCCGATTGCCTTAAAGTGGCTAGAGTGGTACCAATTTTTAAATCTGGCGATGCACATGATGTGAGCAACTACAGACCTATTTCAACGCTTTCCACATTTAACAAAATAACAGAAAAAACTACTTATTAATAGACTTGTTCCGTTTTTGAATCAACATAAAGTGCTATATAAATTCCAGTATGGATTTAGGCAGGGTAGTAGCACTGAAACGGCCATTTCTGAACTGCTTGATGATGTTATCAAAGGAATTGATAATAAACTAGGTAGGAGCTCTCTTTTTAGATCTTCGGAAGGCATTTGATATCTTAAATCACTCTATACTTTTAAAGAAACTTGAGGCTTACGGAATCCGAGGTATTGCTAACTATATAATTCGCAGCTATCTGTTAGATAGAATGCAGTTCGTATCAATAGGTGAGGCTGTTAGTTCCTTAAGGCCAATTACTGTAGGAGTGCCTCAAGGAAGCAATATTGGTCCATTATTATTTTCACTGTACATCAATGACCTTAGCAAGCTTTCACTAAAAGGTGTGCCTCGCCTATTCGCTGATGACACAGCACTTTTTTATCCGCGTCTCGAAATACAAGCAGTAGCAAACGACATGAATGATGATTTGAAGGTGTTAGCAAAATATTTGGCATCAAATTTACTTTCGTTGAATTGAAAACAAAATATATGGTCTTCCGTTCTCCTAGAAAAAACGATGATAATAATCTCGTAGTTTCTCTCAATTCAGGCTCCATCGAACAAGTGCAGTCTTTTAAGTATCTAGGTTTATTTCTGGATGCTACTTTGAGTTGGTCAGAACACATCAAACATGTAGAGAAAAAAGTCGCGTCGCTTTGTGGAATTTTGCGAAGAGTTAGTAGTTTCCTGCCTCTTAGCGTACTTCTTAAATTTTACTTTGTCCACATCCATTCAGTTCTTACCTATTTAATAATAGCATGGGGTCGTGCCTCCAAGTCATACCTTATCTTCAGAAAACCTTTTTTGTTTCCCACTTTACAGCTTTACTCCGACAACTCACATAACATTTTACCTATAAATAGCCTTTGTGAACTGCAAACTGCAATTTTTGTACACGGTACACTTCATAAAAATGTTTTCCATCATAATGTTCAAATGCCATCTGTACCACATAGATACATTTTAGGACGTCCTAATAATTCACATCAATGCAGAGTTTCAACTACGTTTGGTAAAAAACGAATTTCGATCATTGGGCCTATTAAGAACAACCAATTACCAGATGAAATTAAGCAAGTAGCAAATCGTCATATCTTCAAAAGCAAGTTAAAACACTTCTATAAATTGCGTCTCACCGACATTCTTAGTTGATTTATTTGCAACTCCTACCAGAAGCAAAATTTTGTTATCATTTGTTTTAGTTTAAGTACACAGTGGCTCCCTTAAAAGGAACAATATGTTCCACCGGGATGTCACGCCCCTCACTTTTTGTAATCAAAATAATTTCTTCTTTATTTCTCTTAGTTTTCTTAGTTTAATCTCAGCTCGTTTGTTTGTCATACTTTAGTTCAGTTTTTGTGTTGCCAGAAAAGAGCTGAGATAGTAGCGTCTACTACCAGGGGGCTCATTGACGAGTCCTTTGGTGTGGGGAATAGTGACGGGCAGTGAAGAGAATTGTCAGACAAAAGAGGCACAAAACAAGCAACAAAGAAGGCGCAACGATTACTCTGTATCCCTACTGGTAACAGATAATGACTCGAAAATTTATGTTACAGACAAAACGGAAGCTGAATTTGTTGCGTACTTTTCAACTCGTGAATTATCAATTATTACTAACCCAAAGTCGCAACTATTTGACGACTTGAAGTTACCGTCCGAGAATCACAATGCAAGGCTTAAAAATCTCTAAACTCGTGGTGTACGATGTTTATCCTTTATTTTCAAGTTGGGACAAACTTATGTCGCATTAGGGCAGTTCAGATTTCAAACGTGTTAGAAATTCAAAGCTCCCATATGTTCATTACAATCCTTGGTGCAAAACTAGAGTTCTGTCAAATTTTCAGCCGTTTCGGTGGTGATTTAATGGTGGCCCAAGAGCAAAATAGGTTTGTATGGGAATTACTATGGAGAATTTTCAAAAAAAGTTCTCCACGTTGTAGAGCATTCACACATGGATAAAGTCATAGGGTCAAAGCCAAATTGAATTTTTCAGATCTCAATGATGAATATTGCCGAAGACCGGAACTTATTTCGACAATCGGCAAAAAAGGTATTAAACAATTTCTCACTCACATGCGCATCTTCTTACATGATGTCCTGCAACGTGTGCAAGAAGCTAACACGCATACTATGATTGCGTGTCAAGCGTGTCGGTCGAGCTGTGGTCTTCTGTTCAAGCATGTATGGATGAATATTGATTAATAACTTTTGACTCGTGAATCGAAATGAGTTGCGGTCTTCGGCAACATTCATCATTGAGATCTGATGAATTCAATTTGACTTTGAGCAAAGAACTTCATCCATGTATTAATGCTCTGCAGCGTGAAGAACCTTTTTTGAAAAATTTTCATAGTAATTCCCATATAAACCTATTTTGCTCTTGGGCCACCATTAAATCACCACCAAAATGGCTGAAAATTTGACAGGACTCTAGTTTTGCACCAAGGATTGTAATGAACATATGGGAGCTTTGAGTTTTTAACATTTTTGAAGTCTGAACTGCCCTAATGTCGCATATGGTGGATTGTCGCAACAAATACAGGTTGCGACATTGTCATTATTGTTGCGCGATGATTGAATTTTGATTCACTGATGGCGGGTAAAAAAAAGTAGAGAGTCACAAAAGTGTACTCATAATTGGGTTGTTTAGTGAATTAAATATTGCTATTTTCTTTAGCCTAATCGAAAGAGCTCATTTTTCTGAGTATTAGTTGATTTTATTGTATTCCGATTCCTTTGTTTCGATGGTTAAATAAACAAAACAGTTTTAATTTCCGTGGATAGAATGACAGTTCAATCGATAAAGTGACAGTTCGCCCCGAACAAAAAAATTTCGCCATACAAACTTTAAATGCATTTTAAAAATAGTTCCCGGGCACCAAAAATGATGAAATTTTAGATTTCGACTAAGCTTTGGACGGAGATTCCGATTATGCAATAATCTGGATACCCCTAAAGAACCCAATTAACGATACAGTCCTTAGCCGTATCAATTCCATAGAAAATCTCAGAATGTTATAATATTTGGTGGATTAGTAGTTCTTCGAAAATAGTTATATAATACTCATATTTTATAATTCGCAATTAGGATAACTCTATCTAAAGGGTGGTCCAAACTATTTTGTTTTTGGTTTGTTATCAATAACTTTCAAATATCAAAATTTGTTATTGAAATATTTTATGGTTATTAAGTCGTTACTGAAACAAACAAAACATGTTATTAAATTGGTCTTCCAGGAACATTTTTCTGATATATTTGTTATTTTGCCGCTTATGACACTCAAGTATATACCATAATATGTTATGGTAATAACATTAAAATAACTGATTTTATTACTCAGTTATTTTGCCAAAATAACGCATTTTGCTATACGATTGTTATTCTCCTCTGCTCGGGAAACAACTTTGGATGGGTAAAATTCTTGCCAAGGGGTTGACTAGGTGACACAAATGACGTCCTGGAACAATCGGGAATCGAGTTCGTTTGAGAATACATTTGTTTGCTATAACATAAATAGGATGTTAGATGAAAAATCATGTACCACAGATGTTACCTGATTATATAATTTTTATTTGTGAACGCACCCTCAAATTTACTTACTGAACCATAATACACAATTAAAGCAAAGTTCATTTTATGTGAAGTGATTCAATAATGCATTTAATTTGGTAGTCGATTTTCAGCTACATTCGAAGAGAATCTTGTATAGTATTAATACTTCCCCTTTTTACCGCATTTGGCCGGATTGCACCACCCAAGCGCATCCAACCGACCATATAGCTACCACAACTAATCAATTCTTCACGAAAGTTACGCATTCACGAAAGAAAAAAAAACTCAGCTCAACTCATACCCTCAACTACCGCTTAGTTCAGGTAGATACCTGCCCGGGGGTAGTTCTTCAGCCGATAGGATTAACGAACCGAGTCGTGTTCATCTGGTTAAGGTATTTGCCCTAACCGACCGCAATCGCGCAGGCACGGATCGGATGGACGGTCCGGCGACTACGACGACGACGAGGTTTTAACAAACTTAGCGAAAGTAAAAAGAGCAACCGGGGAAAAAAGCCTTAAAATCTCCGCAAAGTATCGCATTACTATTAGAGGTAGGTTTACTACTGCTCGCGCAGAGTGCATTGTCAGTTCACCGAACGGCACGGTTCAATAGTTACCTGTGTACGTACCGCTCTGCGTCCTCTATGACTCTGTGTGTTGTTGTCGGGGGATTTGGTTTAGGAAGGATTGCGCCTGTCGCAACTCTCGCACAACGACAATGGCAATGACTTTCGCCTTCGATTCGTGTGTACGATTGTTAACTGTTGCGCACTGTGAAACTTGAATGGGCTTCGGAAACAAACGTTCGTGCAATTGTCAATTGATTACATATTTGTTGGTAGATTGTGTGGTACCACGAAAACTCTATGTAATTACCATAGACTGACGCTTGAGACACCTGCATAAGCACAAGAATGAGAAATAATAATGATTGTGGATGATTTTTTGCTTGTAAAACAATGAAATGGTTTTATGTGTTTTTGAAATCGAGTTATAGGAAAATAAATAAATTAGTAAGTTAAAAAATGAATAACCACAAATAAACAAATAAAAGTAAGTACAAATCATGTAAACAAACAAAAGCCAAGAATCAGTAAAATGCATACTTCAAACAATTACCTACTTGTAATATAACTTTTATTATAAAGTCGAATACTATCAGTAAGTCGGCTCCAAAGGCACGTTCTCCTCCATTTGGGAGATTTGTGCCATAGTCGAATACTATGGTTTAATACTAATTATAGATAATGGTGACTGTTCAGGGCACAGTATGCACCTTTACCTAATGACCTTCGACAATAAAGTTGTATAATCATAAATACACGTCACGGCCCATATAGCCGAGGCGGTAAACGCACGGGTATTCAGCATGACCATGCTGAGGGTGACGGGTTCGATTCCCGGTCGGTCCAGGATCTTTTCGTAAAGGAAATTTCCTTGACTTCCTTGGGCATAGAGTATCTTCGTGCCTGCCACACGATATACACATGCAAAATGGTCATTGGCAGAGGGAGCTCTCAGTTAAAAAAAACTGTGGAAGTGCTCATAGAACACTAAGCTGAGAAGCAGGCTTTGTCCCAGTGAGGACGTTACGCCAAAAAGAGGAGAGAGGACGTCTTATCTTAATTATTTTTACGTTTCATCTAACTTTCGATTTCATTTCAACTCCACACCTGTCCCCTCGGCTTCAATTTCACCGCTCCGTCGAGCAGCAATCCTAATGAAACCGTCATTAACTAACCAAGGAATAAGAAGAGACCCCTAGCCCAACAATCGAACCGCACCGCGCAGAGGTCAAACCAATTTCCCACTTTTTACCATAGATTACCCTGCGCCCACCCGCTGGCGCTGTTCAGCTCTTGACCTCTCTTATACATTTTTAATGATCACCGCGGCAGCCTACCGTCACCGCTGTCGTCGTCCGCGATCGATAGCAAGCAATGCGGCCTACAACCTGTGTCAAACATTGCAAAATGTCTCTAACTTTGGAACGATCTCTCTCATAGAAGACGTCGGCGGCGACGACGACGAAGTCATCGCGCCTCACCCTCGGGGAAGTCACTTGTAAGTTTTTTTTCTGCACTGTCTCCATGGGTAATAATAATGGTTTGTTTGCAATGCTGGGTAATAGCCGAAAGGGCTCTTACACTCTGTCCCATCGTCCGTCGTCGCTGTTGTTGCCTGCCAAACCAATATACGTGATACCATCTACTTCCGGGGTTTGGGTCAACTACTGTTGTAAAGTTGAAGGTGCATCAGGTAGATACGTCGCAATGTTGTTTTTACATTTTCAGCTGACTTTTTAGGTATTCATTTTTCTTTTCTGTAGGTTGTTTTAGCAAATTGAGGTTCGTTTGAATAACGACGATAATTGAACGATCTTTGGAACAGGGACCACCAGTTAATGAAGTGGCGATAAGACACTCCGGTCGGCGCCGGAAATGAGCTTAATTTTATGGTTGTTCCACTGTACGGGAGGATCCTTCGGTTGGGACTTATTTCTGGGAAAGGAAATACCTCGTAAAGTCGGTGATTGGCGATTTGTGGAATTTGGTTCACTATTTATCTATGAGAAATTTCTGGGAAAATATGCTACGCTATCACTCAGTCGACGATAACTTCAATACAGCTAATCGGATGTTCCAATAAGGCAGCTCAAGTAGAAATGAAGTGATCTAATTCGTGAAAGCATTTTCAGGCCGAATATCGACCGTTTATAGGTGCGAGTCGGTGAAACAGTGAAACGATTGGTTTGTGGGCTTCGTGGTCGAGCGGTTAGCGGCGTCAATCGTTTAGGTTGAAAAATTATGATCTTTCTTTTAAATCCAAAACCCGACTCGATCTTTTGAATGCTGGAATCAATCTACTTTATTCAAAAAAACCTTTCATTACAATTCGACTTAAAATCTACACAAAGTCTTAACTCTACACAACATTAATTCTAGGGGAGGAGCTTGGATTTACTTCAGGATTGGCAATAGCCAATCCTCATCGAACAAGCTAACTTGGGTTCGGTAAACGAACCACCAACACATGTGACATGTGTCTTTACTACGATTTTGATGATTCTCCATAACACAATGTAGGTCAGGCATATACCAACTGCCTACAGTGTAATGGACTGTAATCTGAGCCTTTGTTTTGAATTGTTCGAAAAGCGTACGTGTTTAAGCAAACATGTGCAATCAATAAATTTGAATGAGGTTAACTGTGAAATTTGGATGAGCTTGCACTTGCGTGTTTCGACAGTCACAAGTGTCTTATTGCAATTTATGACTTGGCATATGGAATGTTCTTGTGAGGTCTGTTTCCTTTTGCTAGAAGGGAACTTAAACTTAAGCCGTTAATGATGTTATGAGAAAGATGAGTTTCTTAGCGCGGATACATGTCTCATGTAGAAATGATATTTTTAAGAAATATGATATTGGAATGCTACAAGGTGTATCGTAAGCCTCGGATTGTGGGATCGATTCCCGCTGCAGTCGGGGAAGACTTTTAGTCAAATGAAAAATTCTCCACTGGGCCACTGGGTATTACATGTGTTGTCTGTTATCGAATGTTAGTAATGTTCAGTCTGCAGAGGCCACAAGGTGGAAGACAGTGTAATTGTCTTTTTTAACGCGGTGTTCAGAGAGCATTTGGGTAAAGCAGATCAAAGCGTGGGCGGCAATGCTGCAGCACGGAACCCGATAGAACGAAAGAGGCAAAGCAGTGGACTTGTCTCTTTCGGGAAAAAGCAACCTGGAAAAAGCAGCGTATGAGGTAAATGAACTTCTGTGCCAACAAAGACTACCGAAGTTATAGGGTCTGGGACCATTTGTGCAGGAGCACCTATTTTGGGCACTTGCTGCTATGATTCAGTCAACTTTAAACCGATTGACCTGAATTTTTGCACATGGCTAGATACTGTGCGTATCTAATCGTGTCTAAAAAATAAGTCAATCGGTTCACAATTAACTAAGTTAAAGCAGTAAGTGCCTAAAATAGGCGCCCCTGCCCAAATGGTCCCAGACCCTACTAGAAGCTCAACACATCTCGCAAAGGTTTCGTGAAGGGAGCAGAATCGTGCTGAGATAAAGACATGAGCTTTCTGACGGACCTTCGTGGGGTATTCAAAAGGTGGAAGCACCATTTCGACGAACTCTGAATAAGTCAGGATCAGGAGATGTAGGAATGGAGGTCGAGGCTGCAGAAGAAACAACTATATCAGTGCCGCAGAGGACGAGAATGAACCAACTCCCAACACTGATGTAAGTTTAGAATACTATCCATCAGTTTAAAAACAGCAAAGCAGCTGAAAGGATGGCATCGCAGCTCTATTGCTATAGCAATATATTAGAACTTAAGCATCGCCGGTTTTTCCGAAGTTCCTCCAGAAAATTTTCGTGGGATTAAAAAAAACTGTTCGCAGCTGCAATATGCCTTTTTACTTCACGGGAAACGTTATTGTCACAGCTTTCCAATATAAACAAATTCTTCAACAACTTCCAACACATCCCTATCAATCACTACCTCATCACTAACACCACTAGGCCTGCCTCTGTCGATACCCGCTATCATGTACATCGTCTTGGTAGAGTTCTTCGTCAAGCCTATCCTCGATGTCTCTCTCTTCAGAAGAGCATGAGTTTCCTCCTCTGCCCTACCTACGATCGATGCGATGATATCAATATTGTCCGCAAAGCCGAGGAGCATGTGCGACCATGTGATGATAGTGCCATTCCTCTGCAGACCTTCTAATCGTTCCTTCGAGTGCAATGTTGAACAGCAAACTTGAAAGAGCATCACCCTGCTTCAATCCATCCAAGGTCACATACGAGGTAGGCACTTCGTTTGCGAACCGAATACTTGATTTTGATCCATCCAGCGTAGCGCGTATCAGCCTAATTAGTTTCGCCGAAAAACCATGTTCTGACATTATCTGCCAAAGCTCATTTCTTTTCACTGAATCGTACGCTGCTTCAAAATCAATAACAGATTATGAATCTGCAAGTTATATTCCCGAAATTTGTCTAGGCTCATCCGCAGGTTAAACATTTGATCCGTCGTTGATCGGCCCTCACGAAAACCAGCCTGGTATTCACCGACGAAGGACTCCTTAGGAGCTTTCAATCTGTTGAACAGGACACGCGACAGTATCTTTTTATATATTCTTCAATCACTTTACCTAATTTACAGCTCTTTTGTCCACTAGGGCACTGCGTGAGCGATTCCAATTGGAAGCTGTACTTACACTTTGTACAGCGCCGAAATGTATTCTATTCTAATTCTTTCATATCGAACTGGATGCCGTTGCGCTGCTTTCACTTTCTACCCTATCATGGTAGAATGATGAGCACGAGGATGTGTGGCAGTTGGTTGTTTCTTTATCTAAGGTACACCGGGGCAAGTTGAAACGGGTGAGGCAAGATGAAACACGAAGTTTTGAAATAGATTTCAATACAATTTGGAAATTTATCCTTTGCTAAAAGATGGTTTGAATCAAAAACTATGTGTTATGGCGATCAAACTGTTTATCATCATTAGAAAACATCATATTAACCTGCTGTTTCATCTTGCCCCACCCGTTTCAACTTGCCCCGGTGTACCTTAATTCGATTGGGGGTCCATTATGAGTTGCCGTTCGCCGATGTCCATGTATTCGGGTTCGTTTGAGCCATGAGCTCAGAAGAGGGTCAGTGTCAGCTGCTCTCAGGGGGAAAGAGCAACTTACGAAAGTGCCGGGGCTGGGATCAAACTCATGACCAAACGTGTGACCAATTGCGCCAATTGCCCCGGCAAGACAGTATCTTATATGCCGAATTAAAAAGGGTAATCTCTCTGTTATTGGCACACTCCAGTCTGTGCCCTTTCTTGTAGATTGGGCAAATGAGGCCATCCACCCGAGCAAAGTCCAACAACAAAATTACAGCAAATCAAAAACATGATTTGTATTCAGCAACAAATTGATATCATATTTTGATATCATTTTATCTTTACTTAATTTGAATTCAAATTTTGTTTTCGGTTTGCTGTCATCTTAAATTTATGTAAACATTAAGTGTTACAATAGTTTTGAAATCTTTTAGTAAACTATCTAAAGTAACTCTAGGAATATATTATTAGAGCAATTATATTATTGCATTTATAATTTGATACCAACCAAAAAAAACTACATTTGACGATTTTTCATCTTTCTTGCGCTGATAACAAAAACAGTTATCAATTTGCTATCATCGATAGCAGGAATTGTTTTCAACTTACTGTCACAAGAACATTTTCCTGCTCTCATTTTTGATATTTTAACCGTTAAAACGACCAAAACGACAACAACCTGAGTTATCAAAATTTGCAATGTCACAATATCAAAATTAGTTTTCAATTTGCTGTCAGACTTTGCTCGGGCAACCAGCTGATAAGCAATTTTTCATCTTCCCAAATCATTACAGTAATCTGGTGGATTGATTGATGTAGCTGCTCGCTTCCGTGTGGTCGAACTTCTTGGCCAACATCTCGCTCTTGCCAGCAGCCTTGCTGCTTTAAGGTTTTTTAAAGGTTTGAACTTTTAGTGGCTACGCAGTCTTTATTCTTGAAACGGGTTTATTATCTACCCAACGTTTCGGTACTTAGGGATGGTGTGCCGAAACGTTGGGTAGATAATAAACGCGTTTCAAGAATAAAGACTGCGTAGCCACTAAAAGTTCAAAGTTAAGAATTTCAGTCGATCCTTGCATGTTATTTAAAGGCCTTCTCAAACTCAGCCAGTGTTGATGGTTCCAGTGCTTGACCATCATCCTTTACGGTAATCCTGTTCCTGGATGCTCCTTCACTGCTACCATTCAACAAATCTTCGAAGTGCTCCTTCCACCTGGATGCCATCTTTGTTTTGTCTGTCAGCAAATATGCTTCCCAGTCATTGCACATGGCGGGCACTGGCGCAGTCTTGTGCCGCGCACCATTGACAGTTGCATAAAACCTCTGCATATCGCTCCTGTCCATACTTTCACACTCTCTTCGTGCAACCGGTTTTTACTACGGTGGATTCGTTTCTCTGCTGCTCTAATGCTCTTGCTGCTCTTGCACTGTCCCGCTCCCTGCTGAGTACCGGCCACTAGCCATCGATTTCTAGCGGCATGGTACTATGCAGCAACCCCTTCCGCTGACAAGCGTTGGATATTGTAACACATCGTTCTGTTGTTTCTAGAACTCGAGACGATAATGATCCGAGTCAATGTTACGGCCTCTGCTTCTGTAGGACCTCACATCTATGACGTCCGAAAATTGACGCCCGTCGACTAGCACTTGATTTATCTGGGAGCAAGTGTCACCACTCGGGTATCGCCAGGTGTGTTTCCCGATATTCTTACGAGCGAAGTAGGTACTAATGATTGCCATCCCTCTTTTTCCCTTCCAGGCTTTCCGTTCCAACGCCTAGGCCTTATCAAGGTTCTCATAAAACTCATCCTTCATGTCATCAGATTTATCGCATCATCTGCGACCACTATGAAGCCAACTCCACGTTCCACCCGATCGCCATCGCTGTAGTAGGTGTGGTACTTGAATTAAATGTTGGCGATGGGATCCCATGGGTAGCTGCCTCATTAATGCCGACATTCTGTAGCTCACGAGCCAGGGGCCCAACACGTTATCCAAAGTTCTCATTACGTTCCAAGGTCCGACTTTCCCATCGTTGTTGTTAATTCGTTGCTGGGTTTGTTGCCGTTGAACCCACCAACTAACAATTGCAAGTCGCAAACAAGCAAGCTTACGGAATTGTTGCTTGATAATGGTAATGATAGCTGAACTAAAATTATGCTCTGCACATTACTGTTTAAATATTTTTTCAATTGAGAAAGTAGTCAATGTTCGACTTTCCTCATCGGTATTAACAATGATAAATTAAAACACTTTTTAAAAGTTTAACAATAACATTATTCAAAAAGCATTGGTTCCTTAACAAAAGAGTTTAACAAAACATTGTTTTGCATCTTATTAAGCTGATGTATCGATAAGCATATGTTCCTGTACAATGTGCTTTTCACTTGTCAAATAAACGCCTTCAACCCGTCGTAGTTTGACTCGAAATTCTATTCGGATAATGGGATAAATCATGACTAAAACTGTTTAAGCAACCAAGTTATTAAAGAACATTGATTGCCAAGAGACGTAATCAACGTAAAAATGAGGCTTTTTTTATTATAATTAGTCTGTAACAAGATATCTTGTTATATTTTTTATCTTCCGCAGCAGTTCGAATGTACGAGATGCTTGGATCGATGCATTTGACATTTCATTGCTGTCTGTTTACTGAATATTGTTCCCACAGTCACCTAGATAACCAAACAGCATTCAGAAGTCGACACATTTCAAGTATCCCTAAACATCCTTATACACTATTTGTTGAAAATAATATCAAGATTCTATGACAAAAACATAACTAAAAAAATGCTTAACGAGTCTTTGCCTGAGTATGAGTAGATTACCTGAACAGATATTGTGAATGCACCATGTCCAAGACCATACCGCACCACATATTGTCATACAATTATTAAGATCGACATTGAATAATATAAATAAAAACATTCATTTCGCAATTAGTACGTGTAGAAACAATATCTTCAATAAGTACCAACACTTTTTGGCCGCATTCGATACAAGTTTTCTCACTGTGCGATAAAAATACTGACAGCGAAACCAGAATGGAAAACACGTGTTTTGGGATGAACAGCTGTTGAATTATAAGGCGTTGTTCAGTTTATTACCACGTGCTGTGCTAATTCACCACTGCTGAACACAAGTTCAGGAGAGATCATTATTGAGTCATGGGAAGATTATGTTTTGCTTTGGGTGCTGCATCTCACCATCTCTAGGATGTCGCAGATAGGAAGGCATGGGGCTGACAATCAACAGGTCTCGAGTTCTAATCCAGATTTAGGTAATTTTATATGTAATTATTAATTCATAATAGGTGTTCTCAACATGAGAGCAAATAAATACTCACGTAAGAGTTCAACATTTTTGCATTTTATTTATTTTTAGTCATTTTTGCCAAAGTTTAATAAAAATTTCCTGTATATCTGTTGAACGCTTTTAACAACAAAAAAATAAGTTGGTGCACAACATGATGCTTTATAACTTCTCCAAATTTGTGTGAACAAAACCCGAACATAGATTGTACGTGGAAATAATTCAAATGTTATTCAACATTATGCTGAATTAATTCGTCATAATGGTGCCTGTTAAATGAGTGATTGTTAGTTGGGTTGCCAGGGCAGGAACTAAGAGGTGGTGGGCGTTTGGTTACAAGGGCACAAAACCCCTTTTTGATTGCTAACATTAATTTAATTTTTCATATTGCTCAAGTCAAGAATAAAAAAAAAGATTGCTCATCTCTCCGAGGGTCCCCACATCCGCTCGAGCCCGATCGGGCCCTGGGCCCTGTCTGACTATTGCTTTTCTTGCTGTTTAAAGGCGTTCAGCAGACTACCTTACCTGCCTACATTGCGTTGAAGGAGCTGCCTCCTTATTTATTTTATTTATTTGGTATTCAAATGCATGTAACTTAAGATAATCATCTTTTTTAATGTTACATTGTGGTTCTTCATCTGGAGTTCACGTATATCCTTAGATATAGCTGAAGTGATACAACATTTCATACTCAGTCGGTGGATCCCAAAACAGACGCTATTTGAGCCGCACCTCCTTGGGAACAAACACTCCTGGAGATTTTTCCACGTTTTTTTTTTCGGAGTTCCATTGGAATTTATGCAAGAGCAATTGCTGATATTTCTCATCGAATTCTTCTCGTGATTTCTTTCCCGTGTATAATTCCATACAGGATTTCTTCCAGCGATCCTTCTGAGATTTTTCCTAGAGATTTCCGCGAGATCACTTACACAGCGTAACAAAAATTAACTTTTTGTCTGTCTCAAGAGCAAACTTATGTGTCTCCGAAGGATTTTGGGCCGCTAAATCCGAATCCGGGCTCAGATTTACTCCAACACGCCTCAATTTTGAGCTATACCTCAATATATAGGGCAAAATATGCGATTTTGGGCTTTTTTGACTGCAAGCCATTAAGCAAGGAAATATGTTTTTAACCAATCAAAAGGTTAATTGGTCAATCAACATCTAAATCAACGACTCATGCAAAATATTTTGTTTTACCAAATCGAATTTGATAGTTTTAAGCGATTTATGTTAGGTACGATATTTCCCATACAAGTCACCCTCCAAAAGTTGCATGCAAGTTTTCATACTAACATAAAATGCTTAATTCTATCAAATTTGATTAGATAAAACGAAATATTTTGCATGAGTCGTTGATTTAGATGTTGATTGACCAATTAACCTTTTTATTGCTTAAAAAAATATTTCCAAGCTTAATGGCTTGCAGTCAAAACAGCCCAAAATCGCATATTTTGACCTATAAATTCAATGGATGGCTACAAATTACTTCGAAACGATCGCAAATATAGCAGAGGTGGCGGATTATGTGTTTATTATAAGTCCGATCTTAATTGTAAGATTATTGCTGCGTCAGATTTGTACGCTGACCCTATTCCAATGGATCGCACTGAGTATCTATTTGTAGAAGTGCGTATCAATGACGATAAGTTTCTGGTCGGAACTTTCTATTCTCCTCCCGATTCAGACTGTTCTTCCATGTTAGAAGAGAAACTTTCAGAGTTGTCTCTAAACTATACTAGCACAATACTCACTGGTGATTTCAATACTGACTTATTAAAGTTTTGTCCAAAAACTACACGTTTTAAAAATACAATAGAAAGCTTTGGTTTGGAGTGTCTTAATGAAGTACCGACCCATTTCCATTCTGACGGAAGCTCGTTGATTGATCTTCTGTTAGCAAATAGTAAGGAACTGATAGTTAAATTTAATCAAGTTTCGGCCGCTGGTTTTTCTAAACATGATATTATTTTTGCATCACTAAATTTTTCACGCTCTAATAGTAATAGCGGTCATTGCTGCTACAGAGACTATAGTCGCATTGACTATCCTCAGTTGCAATCGGCTCTGGAATCCATTGATTGGGATCAATTGTATACCATAAATAACTCCGACCTCGCATTAGATTTTTTCAACTTGCATATTTTCGAACTTTATGAAGCCTTCGTTCCGGAACGAATCTGCCGCCCTAAACGTGATGCTGTATGGTTTAATAATGAGATTCGTTTTGCGATGGTCGAAAGAGATCTTGCTTATAGTACTTGGCGTCAAACTCAAAGTGAGCTTCACTTTGCTCAATTTAAACGACTTCGTAATCGCGTTACCCAGCTGATAAATAAGGCAAAACGTGATAAGTTATCATCAACGCTTTTAGGAACAAACTCTAACAAGCAGCTCTGGAATAAATTGAAACAAATCAATATTAAATCTAATAGAAATGATAACATAGAATTTTCTCACACGGCTAACGAAATTAATGAGTTCTTCGGGGAAAACTTTACCGAAGTTACTGAATATCCGTCAATTCCACCCGCTAATGCAGATGGATTTCATTTTCGAGTCTGTGACGAATCTGATGTCGTTATTGCTCTTAGCTCGATTACTTCTAATGCCGTTGGATTAGACGGAATACCTTTAAAATTCATTAAGCTGATACTACCTAGTGTGATTACTCAGATAACCTATATTTTCAATGTAATTTTTAGGACTTCAAATTTCCCCTCTTCCTGGAAAACAGCTAAGATAATACCAATTCGTAAAAAACCCAGATCATCTGATTTGAGCAACCTCCGACCAATAAGTATACTGTGCTCGTTATCGAAAGTCTTCGAGAGGATAGCGAAGAATCAAATACAAATGTTTATAACTAGATACAAATTATTAACTCCTTACCAATCTGGATTCCGATCCGGTCACAGTACTACTACAGCGCTTTTAAAAGTACATGACGATATTCACCGAGTCATTGACAAAAAGGGAGTAGCTTTACTTCTTCTAATAGATTTCTCGAAAGCTTTTGATCGGGTTTCACATTCTAAGTTGCTGAGAAAGCTGTCACAAAATTTTTACTTTTCACGTAGCGCAGTTACTTTAATTTCGTCTTACCTTAGTTGTCGCACTCAAGTTGTGAGTGCAAATGGAGAGTTATCGAACGGAATTCATATTATATCTGGTGTACCACAAGGTTCGGTTCTTGGACCTCTCTTATTCTCATTATTTATTAATGATCTTCCGGCGGTGTTGGAACACTGTATGATCCATATTTTCGCCGACGACGTTCAGCTGTACATATGCTCCATGACTGATTCTTTAGAAACCGTTGCCAGGCTTATAAATATTGATTTGCGAAATGTGGTAGATTGGTCCAGCAGTAATCTCCTGCCGATCAATACTGCAAAAACTAAAGTCATGTACTTCAATCGACGTGGTGGACCTCAATCATTACCAGATATTTATGTACAAAATGATAAATTAGACTATGTTGTTAAGGCTTCTAATCTTGGTGTAGTTTTCCAGTCAAATCTAGAGTGGGACTCTCATATAAACAATCAATGCTGCAAAATTTATTCTGGATTGCGTCATTTAAAATTAACGGGCGGTATGGTATCCAGAGCAATTAAAATTGAGCTAATAAAATCATTACTGCTTCCGCACTTTCTATATGGTATTGAGCTGATTATGAATGCTTCAAGTATAGCGTTTCGTAGACTTCGTGTGGCATTGAATTCATGTATTCGCTGGGCTTTTAATGTGTCTAGATACTCTAGTGTTTCACATTTACAACACGAGATTCTAGGATGCTCTTTTAACAATTTTATTAAATTAAGATGTTGTTTAAGTTTGTTCAAAATTTCTAGAAATGGTCCAAAATACCTTTCCGATAAATTGCTTTCGTTTCGGAGTACAAGAGTCAGAAACTACACATTTCCGCAGTATTCCTCCTCACATTATGGAGACTCTTTCTTTGTTCGTGCAATTGAGTTTTGGAATCAACTTTCCGCTGATATTAAAACAATTAATTCATACGGTAGATTCCGGAAAGAGTGCATCGATTGGTTCAATGAAGGAAATTAGGAACAAAACATTAGTTATTAGTTACTTAAAAGTTATGATGAATCTTTTTTATTTTTCTTGTGAAAAAAAACGTGGTTATTCTTCACCGAATGTAGAAATTTATAAGGAAAACACCTTACTCTACATGGATAATAATAAATCAAATAAAATAAAAAATAAAATAAAAATAAATAAATTGAGGTATAGCTCGAAATTGTGACGTGTTGGAGCAAATCTGAGCCCGGATTCGGATTTAGTGGCCCAAAATCCTTCGGAGACACATAAGTTTGCTCTTGAGACAAAAAAATGTTGCGCTGTGTTATGGAATCCCTAGAACTCCCTAGATTTTAGGATTGAAGATTTCAGGATTTCTATAATAGATTTTTTCGGAGAATGAAAAGGAGTTTTTTATCTGTATTAACGAGATTTTTAGCCCTAAGCTAGTTCATCTCGGGACCCACGTACCCGCATATTATACACATAAACATTCCAAGAAACCTCAAACAAATCCAAATGTATAGATTTCCGGGCATTGTGTGCGGTCATCTCGCAAGAAAGTGAACCCTTTCACCACGCATTGCTTCATAAAACCTGTGAAGTAATGTTCAGCGAAGCGGTTGGTTAGTCATACCTACCGCAGTGATTGCCTTTTGCGGTTTACCAGCTTGTTCCTAATAATATTGAGAAGTGGTTAAAATCTAGCCTTACACCAAGAAAGCAGCAACGCCAGGCGCACAATCAGCCTAAGGATGCGGGTGGATCCGCCCGATTCCCGCTGCTTTTCTTCAATAGAAGCGTGCTGATCGGCGTTCGGCGATTTGGGCAGGTTTTGTAGTTATGAAACCGCCCAACAACACCGGCGATCATCGATGGATACCTGGGTTATAGCAGCCCGCGCACATGGCGGGGATGATGGTTTGCTTCGCGGAATTGCGCGAAGGTGGCGCAGTCAGTTGACAGCATGCGGTATCACGAAGGGGAACCTTGCAACCGCGATGATTTATCTCAATGGTCATTGACGTTGATAGGTTGCGATTGATTGATTCGGGTTGGCATGATTATGAGTTCATGTTGTATAATATTTCTCCGATGCCATGAGCTTAAATGTAGGTCGCGGTACACTATATTTTGAAGCATGTCAATGACAATTTGGAAACACATACAAGGAAGAATCTTAATAATTTTAAATGATTGTTTTTTACGTAGTCCCACGTCAAAACCATCTACGCGTAACATAATTCACCATGAAATCTGTAATTGCCCACAAACAAAAAACTGTTTATTATTCCGAAACAACTCATCAACTCCCATTTCCCCGTGACATCTGACATTTTCCGCTCGCGTCCCAGTGCGTCAGTTAATACATAATTTCGAAAATTGACCTATCAACCGTCGCGTCGACGCATCCCAGATCGGCAGAGCGGAGTACCTCGATAAAAATTGCGTAAGCACGTTCCTCGTCGAGTCGATTGACCTAGTCTGATGGGCCCGGGGAAAATTTTGCGCTGATAATATTCCCTGTCGTCGCAACCAGTTCGTTCGTACGACTACAGCAGCAGTTTCCAAACGGCAAGTTTCGGAACTTCGAATGTATAAAAGATTAAATAGTAGATGTAGATGAAGCAGAGACAAACAGACGTGATACTCTTTAAAAGAGTTTGGAACATGCATTTAACGAAGTTTCATTTGAAGAGTTGGCATGAGAGTCCGTCACCTTGTCGCAGTCCCCGGCGAGATTCGAATGAACTGGATAGTTCACCCGAAACCCTTACGCAGTTTTAATCAGTCTAGTCAGCTTCCCAGGAAAGCCGTTTTCGTCCATGATTCTCCATAGCTCTGCGCGGTCGATACTGTCGTATGCCGCTTTGAAGTCGATGAACAGGTGGTGCGTTGGGACCTGGTATTCACGGCATTTCTGGAGGATTTGCCGTACGGTAAAGATCTGGTCCGTTGTCGACCGGCCGTCGATGAAGCCGGCTTGATTACTTCAAACGAATTCATTCGTTTTGGGTGGCAGACGAGGGAAGATGATCTGGAATAGCAATTTGTAGGCAACATTCAAAATAGTGATCGCTCTGAAGCTCCCACATTCCAAATGGTCGCCTTTCTTGTGAATGGGGCAGATTACCGCTTTCTTCCACTCCTCCGGTAGATGTTCGGTTTCCCAGACGCTGACTATCAACCGGTGCAGACAGGTGGCCAATTTTTCTGGGTCCATCTTGATGAGTTCAGCTGCGATACCATACCTTAACCCGTTAACGCCCAAGGTGTCACACAATTCAAATCTTTAAATAAATGTGTTATCAAAGGTCAAGTTCTTGCATGATTTGACGAAAAAAAATGGAAGTCTATGGTGTAGTTCCAAAAAAAAATCTACATTATAGGTCCTTAATATCTGATAATTTTCTCAAGTTCTATTTCAGCACAACTTCCACGCTATCGTTATATTCTGATCCGTATAGATACAATACAGCTTTAAACAAGTGAGAAAGATGATAACTACTCAAAAAGAATAGAAAAAGGACCTATAATTTGGGGCAGAAATCTAACCCGATAAACGCCTACAAGTATGCATGGTCTTTGTAATTTTATGTAGTTTCAATTGCAGTGTTCAACATTTCTCAAATTTAATTTTCCTCAACAAATAAAATAAAGAGTGCTCACTATGCATAGCATAACCAAACGTTAAAATACTGTAGAAGTTAGATTTTACACAGATAATGATTTCCGATCAAGTAATTGAATTTTTCACCCCCACAAACTCTCTTTACGTACTCACCATATGTAACATTTTAAGAAATATTGCATGTTTTAAAAAGAAAATCGTTTGAAGTAATGTTGTTTTTAATTCCACTAAGAATTTGCATCCTTTACTGATACGTATTTTGACCTCAACTGTAAGGTCGTCTTCAGTGTCTCGTACTTACAGGTATTCCACTAACACGTCCAGGTTCATCATCATTCCATGTTTTCATATAAAATTTCAACCAGATATACTCTACACGGCTTCTCCAATTATGTTTGTACTACTCCATGGTTTTTTATTCGTGAACAATATGTGGGTTATATGGTGTTATTCTGGTCTATGGTATAGTTCCAAAAGATACCTTCAATGTAGATCCTCGACATCTTATATATTTTTTTTTTCAAGATCTATTTAAGCACAAATTGTATCGTTGTATTCTGATCCATATAGATACAATGCATCTATAATTAGTGAAATAGGGGACAACTACTGAAGAACAATAAGAAAAAGACTGTCAGATGATATCATGGTTTACTAAAGATATCTAAGAGCATCAAAAAGTCTATCTCCCCGTTTCTCTATTTTTCTCTTACTCTTCCACTCTCAAGCTGTACTCCTGATAGGATCCTTAAAGAAGTCACGGAAGGGTTCCCGGCTGGAAGCTCGACAGGACTCCCTGAAAGAATAATTGAAGAATTCCCGGGAGGAATTAAAAAAGGGAAGAATCTTTGGGGGAACCCCGGCTAGCTGGAATCCTGTCACGAATACCTAAAAGAATCCCGCAAGATTCTCAAGATTCACAGAAATCTTTGAAAGAATCCAAGTTGGAATCACTGAAGCAATCTTAGCAGGAACCACTAAAGGAATCTTTAACGAAATTCCAGAATGAATCTTTGAAGGAACTCCAGCTGTAATCCCTAAACACTTGAAAGAAACCTTTCAAGATTTTCCACAACAATCCCGGTAGAAAATACTGAAGAAATCCTGGGAGGATTTACTGAAGAAATTCCGGGAGGCGTATCTGGTAGAATCCTGATAGGAATCTCAGCTGCAAGCTTGGTAGGAATCCCTGAAATAATCACAGAAGAAATCCCGGGAGGAATGCCTGAAAAACTCCAGCAAGGATCCCGGCACGTATACCTGAAAGAATTGCACTCTGAATATATTTCGACAGTACACTTTGAAAGTATTCTAGGATAAATCTGCGAAGTAATTCCAGCAGAAATTCATGAAAGAATGCTGGCTAAAATTACTGAAAGAATTCTTTCAGGATTTTTCTAAAGCAATTGTAGCAGAAATTCCTGAAGTCATTCCTGAAGGAATCCCGTAAAGAATACCTGATGGAACCCTTAGAGGGATCGTGACAGGAATGCCAGCTGACAGCTGATAAGGAATACCTGCAAGAACCATAGAAAATGTCTTCATGATCTAGAATTATGGATCGCTAATCCGGAGACGGCGGGTTCGATTCCCGTTCCGGACGGGGAAATTTTCTCGACTCCCTAGGCATAGTGTATAATTGCACTTGCCACACAATGTACAAATTCATGCAATGGTAGGCAAAGGAAGCTCTTCAGTTAATAACTGTGAAAGTGTTCTAAGAACACTTAGTTGAAGAGAGGCAGGCCAAGTTCCAATGCGAACGTCGAGCCATAAAGAAGAAAGAAGAAGAAGAAGATCTAGAATTACCTGAAAAAAATCTCGGCCTCAATCAATATTTTCAAAGTTTTTTTCGGGAGAAATCACTGCAAGAATCCCGGAAGGAATCTTCGAAGGAATTCCAGCACAAATCCCTGGAGGAATGCAAAAAAGAATAATTAAATGAATGCTAACATTTTCCAAAGCAACCCCTGCAAAAATCCCTGAAGAGAAGTGAAGCAATATCTGAACCATTGCCTTATCCTTTACCATACCCTCTACTCTAACCCTTCACCATACTATATAGTGCTTAATCGTACCGTCTACCCTACCCTCAACCCTACTCACCATCCTACCCACTTCCCTACCGTCTACCCAAACCTCTATCCTAACCTTCTACTCCACCTCCTCTACTCTATCCTTCACCCAAACCCTTTACCCGACCGTCTGCTCCGCCATCTACCCTGACCCTCTATCTCACCATCTACCCTTTTACTCATCAAGCCCGATCGATAGATACCCATATTGCATAGTACCCGAAGCAGAATCGCCGTTAAATAGCATACATTCTGGAGTTTTGTCCGCCATCTTGGAACATAAGCCACCATTTTGAATTCCAATACCCCTATTACCGCCTTCACATCCAAAGGAATGTGTATGCCAAATTTTATTTAAATTTCTTGACGCATTCCAGAGTTATGCCGGCACATACATACATACATTGCATGAATTTGTATATTGTTAGGCAAGTACAATGATGCACTATGCCCAGGGAGTCGAGAAAGTTTTCCCGCCGTCTCCGGATTGGCGATCCATAGCCTTAATCACTAGGCTAACTGGAGACTGAAATGAATGGAACCTGAATCACTTCAACATGAAGTAAATTCGTCCTGAATCACTTGAATATTAAGTGAGTCGCCCTGATTCACTTGGATTAAAATGACACAGACCTGAATCACTAGAACCTAATGTGAATCAGATCTGAACCTCTTGAATATGAATTGAATCAGACCTCAATTACTTGAATGTGCAGTGAATGGAACCTGAATCACTTGAATATGCAGTGAATGGAACCTGAATCACTTGAATATGAAGTGAATCAAACATTTACCTCTTAAATATAAAGTTAATCAGACCGGAATCACTTGAACATGAATTGAATCAGACTTGAACCTATTGAATATGAAATGAATTAGACCTGAATCACTTGAACATGAAGTGATTCAAACCTGAATCGCTTGAATATGAAGTAAATTAGACCTGAATCACTTGCACATCAAGTGAATCAGGCCTCAATCTTTTGAATTTAAATGTCTCAGACATTTATCACTTGAACATGAAGTGAATCGGACCTGAACCTATTGAATATGAAGTGAATCAGAACTGAATCACTTGAATATGAGATGAATCCGACCTGAATCAGACCTGAATCACTTGAACATGAAATGAATCAGACCTGAATCACTTGAATATGAAGCGAATCAGACTTGAACCACTTAAATTTTAATAACTCAGACCTAAATCAATTGATTATGAAGCGAAAGGGCCATAAATCACTTGAACATGAAGTTAATCAGACCTGAATCAATTGGAAATGCAATGAATTAGACCTGAACCTCTTGAATATCTCGTGAATCGGACCCGAATCACTCGGACTAAAATGACATACACCTGAATCACATGAACATTAAGTAAATCAGACCTAAACCTATTGAATATGAAATGGATGAACTGTTTGTCATTATGATGTCCATGACCTTCGGAGCAACTTTGCCCAATACTTGAAATATCTATCTCATCAGGATCACCAGATAGAAACTAGTTAAAAACGCTCATTTTTCCATGATCACTAGCATCACCTAGCGGTAGAATTGCGAATCAAACTGCTTCTCATTATGATGTCCATGGCCCTCCAAACTACTTTGTCGAAGACTTGAAGTTTCTAGCTCATCAGGATCACGAGATAAAGCTAGTTGTAAATTCTCATTTTCCATGCTCACTAGCGTCACCTAGTGGCAGAATTGCGAATCAAACTGCTTGCCATTGTGATGCCAACGAACTTCCGAACAACTTTGTTGAAGACTGTACCGTTGCATATTTTCAGAATCTTGAGATATAGTAGCACATATGTAGTTGTTTTGAGGTGATGCTAAACTTTTCAAGGTGATGCAATATTCAACTGCAATACTTTTTCAAGTGAGTCCGTACTTATGACGGGTAGTGTATATACATACGTACATACACATAAACATACAAATAGAAAAACATATAAATAGGCATATAAACATACAATTAAGCATACATTAAACGTTTGTTTGTATTAATTAACAACTCTGCCGAAGAAATGAACTATTCATTATTAACCATTGTCAAGATTCCAGCGAAATGTTTTTTTTTTCGCATTTGAAATAAAGCTCATACATCGATCGTGCCAATAAGAACTGTTCATTAAAGAAAGTGGACATCTGTTCACCAATAGTTTAGAGTTAAAACTGAACAAAAAATTGTGAATTTTTGCTCAATGTGTAAAAACATTGTTCACTTTGGCAATACACTCAAAGAAAACGGGAAAAAGTGAGAAATTTCGAGCGATGGGTCGGATTAGCTTAGCGGCTAGCTTTACACACTAAGAATATATCGCAGAATTCTGTGAAAGATTTCACCGAATCAAACCGGTAAATTATGTTTTCACAGATCGTTCTGTGAAATTCGAGGTTTTCCAAGCCAACTGTCAAAATTTCACCCAAAACTCGGTGAAGGACAACAAGTTACCAAATTCTGTGAAATTTTTACATAACGGTTCGGTGAACATTAACATTTTCACCGTACACTGCGATTTTTACCGAATTGCTGTGAAATCAGTAGCCGGCCATATTGCCAAACGCGTGTTATTAAAAAAAAAATATGGGTTTTATTGTTATTCTGATTGTAAAGTCATCGGTAAAAGTTTAATACAACAGAAGAAAAAACTAAAACAGGAAAAATTTGACGATTTTCAACAGCAACACGAGATGCGGTTGGTATTTTTCGTAAGTAGTAATTTCTCATTAATAATGTTTGTTTTTTTTCCTGCAGCCTGCTGATTATGCCGGGCAAAAGCTGTCGGGTTAAAGTACCCGCGTCTTCGCGTCGCAGCATCCCGAACGATCATGCAGTTAAATTCTGGTAATTTGTGAGTTTGAGCATCTCATAAATGCATTTTAAAATAAATCTATAAGAAACAAATTTTATTTTTGTTTTGATTGTCTTAAACTGTAAAATATAACAAATTAGTCGGTAAACCACAAATAATCCAACTAGAAAAACACCGTTAACTTGTGAACAAAACACCGAAAGTTCTGCGAAACCCACAAAAATAAACCATTAATCCACAGAAAATCTTTAAAACATATCACCAAAATGTTCGGTGAATTTGACAGATGACCATTTTCATTCTTAACAGTATGTTCGGTGAATCAAAAAATCACCGCACAGTTCACCGAAAATTCTGCTGTTGAGATTTCGGTGAAATTTCACAGAATTCGGTGATTTATTCTTAGTGTGTAAATTCTGCACAAATGGTGTTCCAAAAAGTTGTCGTTTCGAGAATTTGCATACTAGTACACTTCCGCGACCGCAATTTTTCAACGCTGAGCAGGGGACAGATGTGCCGGATGATGTAGGGTACGTCAGAACCAAAAAAATTGAGAAAAAATTTTTGGTCTGGCAAGCCAATTGTTCTTGCGGCTCAAAGAGTTCCTAATATTTCACAACGGGAACAATTAACGATGAAAATATCAGAGAGGAATGCATCAAAAAACGACTTCTACCCATCTACCGAAAACATACGGATCCTCCATTGTTTTGACCGGATCTGGCATCCGCTTATTACACTTCTTCTACACTAAAGATGCTCAAGACAGAAAAAGTCGATTTCGTCGAAAAATGGCAAAACCCACCAAACTTCCCTTAACTGCGTCCTATGAAAAGATACTGAACAATAATCAAGCGGCATCTCAAGGAAGATGGAAGAGAAGTAAGCTCTGTTGATTGCTACAAGAAAATTTTGTCTGCGGCACAACGAAAGGTTACGGAGAAAGTTGTGCAGAATCTAATGGGAGGTATCAAGAGGAAAGTCCGAGCGTTCTTCAGAAATGCGAAGTAAATGTTCAAACACACGTGAATTCGGCCACATGTATGTTGATTGTCATTAATAAAAAAATAAACTTATTAATTTGTTCGAAAATAAATATTTTCTATTGAAAAACAGGTGTCCACTTTCTTTAATGAACAGTCCTTATGTAATCTTTGCAGCATCGTTTACACAACCTAGTGAACCAGTCACAAACTATATTGTCCACTATGAGCAAGGTATGGATGTGGAGAACATCTTCTCTGAAGGAATTTTGCCTAAAATTTTGCCTAAATCGGGAGATATTCACATCAAAAGGGCTGTCCTATTTATTGGACGCTGGGCGTTCGGGGCATCTGTCCTATAAAAGGACGCTGGGCGGATATAATGCAGGAGTTCCTGTAGAAATTAATCTATAAAAATAAAACTGAAATCTCAATGTTTCTAGTAGAAATTTGAGGAGCATTTGTCTTAAAATTTTGTCAAAGTATGTATTGAAAAACCATAAAAGGTGTTATTTTTAATCCACATATTTCTTTATTTTAAAATACAAATAGCATCCAAGCACCAAAAATTACATAAAAAAGTAACAGCAACGCAAGTTTTGGTTGCATAGAAGTCACTGTAACTTACATCTAACCTTATGTTAATCAGGGTGTGTGTTGTGCATCCAACACTTCAATTTTTTAAATGTAAATTCATAGGGAATCGCGCCACTTGCGGTGGCGGATAGGGAATCGCGGTGGCTTCTATATTCGTCTGTTTTCCACTATAACTCAGTCAAATTTAAACCAATTGACACAACTTTTGGAATGCGGTGAGATAGGTATAGTATCTACCCGTGTACAACAATTCAAGTCAATTGGTTCAAAATTGACTGAGTTATAGTGGAAAACAGACGAATATAGAAGCCACCGCCCAAGTGGCGCGATACCCTATATGACATGCTTGATAACCCCTGTAATTCGAAGTCGAACGCCTAAAGAGAGCAACGAGGCCATCCAGCTCACGACATAATTCGAACTGGTTGCGCAGAAAAGCGCCTGATTACATGTTTCCGACTGGCGCATGACAGACCGATCGACCGACCAACCGACGAGGGCACGCACGATTCCCAGGAAATAAAAACATGAAATATTGAAGCTCTTGGGTAAGCTCGTATTTTTTTTTTGGACCCGAAAAATTTGCAACCCAGCAGCGATTGTTACCAAGCCCGGGATGCAATTCGCAAATTGTATTGTGTTGTCTGTTCTCGCCACTTTGTCGTTGCTACGACACGACACGAAAACTAGGCGGAATCATGCTGAGATGGGAAACATACTCCCGGCCGCCGTTCGTACCTATCAGAATTCCCAAATCTGTCTCAGACTGTCTCTTTGCCTTGGGTAGATCAACGAGGCTGTGGAGTCAGCTCATACAAAGTATGCACTATCAAGTCTTACAATAGGGTCCTAAACACAAATCAAGAATCTAAGTGTAAATTCACAAGTATGGGTCAAAAGTATTATTGGCTGATTTTTATGTTTTTGATTTTTGGTTGTGGTTTAAAATATATAAGGTGTTTTGGATATTTTCCTCATTGAAGATTTTTCTCCTCCGAATCCCCTGAAACTTGGTCTCTTATCTCCCAAATAAAGGAGAGCGTGCCTCTGGAGCCGACCTACTGATACCTGGTCTCTATTTTAGTTTGTTTTGTAATGTTTTCCTACTAAATTTGACCACAAAAGTCATTTGCCATTTTGTTTATTTCGAATTTGTTCGTTATCATTCCATTTTTGAAGTTTGAGAATGTTAGTGTTATCACGATTTCATGTTTGATAATAGATAAAAGCGGGATTCTGTCTTTAATTTTAGGGCACGATCATAAATTTAGACAAACTCCTTCAGAGGAAGTATACAATTTCAAAATTAAATTAAAAAAATACAACATAGAGAAGTACTTCAAACTTATTGATGAATATGAAAACCGAAATATGGTCTTCAGAACCCCATTACCCGGGGGATGGATATGATTGGACACACCTTTGGGATCGTGTGGTGGCTCGCGTCGATTGTTTCTCGCTCTCGAACGCGCGTCGTCGTCTGAGCCATTGACTCCGACTGTGAAAAACGAGACCGAAATTCCATGCATGGATGGGGAACTAAAAGCGGGTAAAGGAAGAAAGGTTTAACCTCTGATGATGGTGTGAAGCTATATGTAGCTGGGTGGGACGAGGTGGATATTTTGTAACATTATAATACGACGAGATGCATTTCACCGCCGTCGGCGGTCTCCGTCGCATACATAATAATGAATGTTGGGTTGGAGTTGATCGTACCAACGAATCGATGTTGATGGTTGGAGTGAATGTAGAGTTTTACTTTCCGTTGAAGATTTCATAGGAATGATTGATTTTGAATTGTAATGAAATATCTTCATTTGAAGTGCGGAAATGAAAATCGCTAAACATACACAGTACGAACAAAATCTGTAAATTTATGACGAACTGAATGTAACAAATTGACCTCGATATAAATTTATGTGTGATCCTAAAATTACACTGCTGATTGCTGATAGAAAAGTGTTAATTAAGCACCGACTTTTCAGAGAAACTTAAAAAAATCTTTATACGAGAATCGAACTCAGATCTTCCGAGTGAGAGTAACCCCTCTAGGCTGTCTCACCAAGCTGAAGAGAAGGCAATCAAAGATAAACATGTTCCACCATAAGGGAACCAACTGTTGTACCGCTTCGGCCACAGAGAGCGAGAGAGCAGTCTCCGTAGCGAGGCAGACGACTGAGCGTAGCTGTCCTCGTTTACGTTACTGCATGTAAATTTCAAGCGAATATGTCTCAAAAAATGTAAACAGTACGCATGATTGGCTGATTACTGAGCGGACAGTATCATCTCTCGGTAAATGGCTGTAATTTTGTAGCTTCTGCTATAATTTTCAGTCGATGCTTAACTTACGTGTTGCTTAATTTTCATGATTTCTTTCTGTGTAAATACTGTTAAGAATAAATTAAAACGTGCTCACAATTAGAATATGAGAGAACTACACAGCCCATCAAAAATCTAAAACTCTTGTAACATACGCTTACACTCTTACGGAAAGCTCCTTAAAGTTATTTTCGGAAAGACACCAGAAGTTTTTTCTGAATATCCTCCAGGAGCTCCTTATGAGAACTTTCCAGGATTTTTTTTTCTAGGATTTTTTTATCTGTTTTAATGAGATTTTTAGCCCTAGACTAATTTCATCTCGGAACGCACGCTTTACTTCCCTTCCGAAGGAAGAACTCACATTTTTTTTTTGCGAGTTTTTCAGGAGTAGGATTCGATCCCAGGTCCTCGGCGTGAGAGTCGCGTGTTTTAACCATCACACCAGGTACGCTCTTTTTCTATGAATGCTTCAGAAGCACTTATCTGGAATCATCGAAGGAGTTCCAAGAACGCATCTGTGGATCATAGACCAAACTCTTGTTGGAACACCCAAAGGACCTTCAAATTCAAAAACGAAAATTAGAGAAACCCACAGATTGCATCCGTAGTAAAATCTCCAGAAGGAACTTATTGGAGGAATCTCTGGAGAAATGAAGTTTGTGGAAGAATCGCCAACAGGAATTCTTGAAAGAGTCCAACATGGAATTTCTAAAGAATTTGTCAGATAAAATTCCTGTAGGATTCTGAGTCCTCGGATAATCGAGTCCGACCCTTGGTCCGACCTGTAATTGTCTGGAATCAAGTGACCGAGCTGTGGACCGTTTATCATTCTCGTTGCCAGCTGCTTTCAGAGGAATCCACTGATCAGGTACCCTTACTTACAAGCATCATCATTGTCGTCGTCGGCTTCACGCAGCCACATTTCAGCGCGTGCGTTTCGAGGCCCAGCTACTGTTTTTGTCATACTTACACGCATTTCATAACGCATTAGGTAGGTACATATACCGAAACCAATTTGTTCATTTAGTATTTCCAAATACAGGCCGATCTTACCCTCGCTCCCCCTTCTTTCGCACTAAAACCTAAACTGGGTTGCCGCGACCAGCTCTTTAATTAGCAATCCCAACTTGTTGGCACTGTGAGCATCTCGACAATATCTCTCGTCATAATTGAAAGCGAAACGTTGAGGACTTCCAAATACTACTCGCCGCCTATACCTACCTACCTTTAACGAGTGGATGGCTGCAATGGGACGTCGTCGATGAGAAACCGGCCGGCCGGCTGGTGATGACTCCCGGTTGGTAGAAGTGCTAACGATATGACGACTACGTAACACCGCCGTCATTAATTTCATCATTGGCAGAGCAGCCAAGATATTTGATGTTGTGTCTCTGCCGGATGGCAGAAACAGAAGGTGCTGCCGCTGCGGGTTGTCATGCCACTTTTTTCGTTTGAATTTATGCGTCTGAGGCCGGCCAGCCAGGCCTCTTTTTTCGCACTTGGCATCTGGTCGATGGTGGCGAATCGTGTGTATGTATAAATACAAATCGGATCATGATGCCAACTAGTAAATGGCCATAATTGGGATTGGACGAGTTTATAATTAGTATATTTCTTAAGTAGGTGAGTGCCAGTAACCTGTCAAAAAGGCGGAAAAGTTTTCTTCCTCGACACGAGACATGGACCATACTCGAGGAGCACCTGCAAGCACTCGGAGTTTTTGAACAACGAGTATGCGAAGGAACTTCGGCGGTGTGCAGGAGAACGCAGTGCGGTGACGAAACTGCACTCTACGACGAACTCAGCATCCAGAAGCCGGCTAGAGCTGGAAGTATACGATTGGCAGGGCATGTTGCAAGAATGCCGTACAACAACCCTGCCAAGTTGGTGTTCGCTACTTATCTGGTTGGCTCAAGGAGCCTATGAGCATAGAGAGTGCAATGGCGCTAGTGTGAAACGTCAAATCGCAAGAAAAACTATGCGGGTGCCTCTGATTGTGAGATTTTCAACTATATGAATTCAAAACAATCGTTCAAAGCGTAATGGATAGAAACTTCACCTTTATTTTGTCTGTTGTCTATGGCTAATATGTATTGACTAGCAATAGAAATTTACTTATTCATAATCAATCACAACCATGGCACCAATTGACTGCGGCACGCGACGACATTGGTATCCGGTATCATTATCGCTCATTGTTTTCTCCCAAGAATCCTCATGTCACAACTTCAAAACAATGACCATATATCGAACCGTTGTACTTATACCCGTTAAAACCACTTCCAATGGAATATCTCTTTTCCATTAAGTTTCAAAAACCCATTGAACGCGTGTGCCACGTGCCGAAATTTGCATTTTTATGAAATGCTCCTGCTCCGGCCTCGCGGATCGAGCCTTTTGCCGAAGAGATTAGATTGAAGATTGGGCGGGACCTCAACAAAAGGGTCAACGGCAACGGTGTTATACCTGTGTTCATTCACAGTCCAACGCGTCGCGTCGTCGGTACGCAACATTAATTCATATACCCACCTCTCTACTAATCTATTAATTCATAACACGATGAACGTTCGTCCAACAAACTATTCGACCATCATCGCCGGAATGCGTAATAACCATTAGGACGGACGGGCCTGGCCGGCCGTTAGCCGGTTGTCACCCGAACAAAAAGCACATTATGAAGTTGTCCAGTTTGACCCATAAATTACCAGCATCGCAATTGTACCATACCGGCGGTGCGGCGCAGCGCAGCGGTTCGCTCCCTCCGTCCGGCTCGTGTCAAGAAATAAAGAGTGTTAGACATTTCCGTGTGATCTTGCTGCTCTCGCTCGGTGTTCTCCAGATCGACCTGAAGAGATTCGACAAATTGTAGCGGCATTCATTCTCCAGATTCATCCTGGAGAAGAAGCAGAAGGTTTTTACGACAATCGAAAGGCCTTTTTTTATAGAATGAGAAAATGTGCTGATCAGATATCCAAGAGTTCGTTCCTCGGGTTATGTGGGTTTCGACCCACTAAAAACTCATTCTCTCTCTTCTTTACCTTCGTGGTACGCCCGTTAGGGAAAACTTCGTGAAGGGAGGGGGGAGGTGGGAGGGGGGGTACATGATTACTCTTCATTGATTAGCGTTCCACCAACTACCGCCTTAAGATGTTCATTCTCCCCTGGAGGCTTGGGTCCTGGCCAGTACTTATATGGACTACCCGTTGAAATGAAGCTCCTGTGTTGGGGTGGGAGTTATCGGAACTCTTTTGAGCAAGGAACCACACAAGACGTAGAATCCAGAACGTAAAAGCTATGTGTATTCAAGGATAAGTAGGTATTCATCATTACCAAAAATAACAACATTACTTACACTGGTTTGATCCTACTCCCCAATTGCTTCCCACTAAGTGTTCTTGCGTGTATCAAAATGTGAATCCGTGTGAATCCAACTGTAAATAATTTTCAAGTTATTTCAAATTCAGAAATTTGTACCTGCCTTATTACATTTCAGGTGCTAATCATTTCAAAATTAGCCCGCAACTTATGATATGCTAAATTCTCACTGCTTGACCAACCGATAGACCAATTCATACTCGACTCTCGACTGGTTATAAAGAAAGAAATCATAATACATCTATATGTACGACAAACAATTCTACACGTCAGTGCCTTTTTTACCGCCCATGGGATTCGGCACAAGTTACCGCAACATCCTGGATGTGGAGGGTGGGAGGGAAGGTGGGGAAGGTGCAAACCAACTAGCCGTTGTTCAGCTCACCATTTTCTCTGTAGTTTAAGTACGATTCGAGAAACCGTGGAAGTAATGGAAACCCACTTGTCCGTCGTGATATCTACCGCATACTTCCCGATTTCATGGCTCCTGTCGGGATACCGTCCTGACCCGGAGCCTTGTTCAACTTAAGCGACTTCGCTATTGCAATAAGCTCGTCGTTTGTCACCGGGGCGACCTCGCTTTGGCCGGTGTGGACATAGGGGGCCCATGGTCTTGTAACGTTTCCACGATCTTCAGCAGCATCTCGGGGGATCGTTCTGGGGGTAAGGACCGTATCGTTAATTATGAGTAGAGTAAAGTGGGGCAAAAGTTCGAGTGTGGCAAGAGTTTCTTTTGAAGTTTTTGAGCTCAATTCAAATGATATCTTTCGGGTGTCAAGGTTGTTCGATGCCTTTTTGAAAAAGACTCTTTCACTCCAAAAATTATGAAAATTGATCAATATTTCGAAAAGTTATGACAAAATGTTGGTTTTTGATCAAAAAATTATAATATGCGATGGTCCTTCCAACGCATGGAATAAAATTGTAATGAAATCGAATTCGATATTTTATTTTGGGGCGTAACTAGGTATATTTTGATGATGCTTTAGCATGTATAACTTTTTTCGAAAAAGTTCTGGAAATCATATTTTACACATAGTGGGGCAAAAGTTCGAATTGTGGGGCAAGAGTTCGAGTCACGGGGCAACTTTAGGTAAAACCCTAAAATTCTGCAAAATGTACATATTATCTCTAAAAATGATGGAATTAGTGAGAAAATTCGATCGAAGTTAAAAAAAAATGTTGTTTTATCTGAATTTGGCGGAAAACTACTAATTTTTGGTGAAGTAAATTTAACCCTGATTTGGGTAAAATCCAGATCGAACTCTAAAGTGTATTCCAATTCCAACATCAAATATTTATTGGTTTTAGGTATTCCAATTATCAAAGTGTCGAAATAGTGTGCTACGGAAGGCGGAATACCACAAACACTAGATTCGAACTTTTGCCCCAATTGTGGGGCAAGAGTTCGAATAGATACACACATACAAAAAGTGTTGTAACTCAAAATTGAAAAGACATTTGGCGTAACTTTATTCAGCAAAATTTTAGCTCATGGATGGTAGAGTCACCACACGATATTCATTTATTTTTATCTGCTTCGATTTCTTGAAAATAATTGAATTTTCAACTAGGGTCGAACTTTTGCCCCACCTTACTCTACACCTTTGAGGCTGTGTATTAAAAAGACTATGCCTTATTTTGCCAACTGCTGTGTGTCTATGTGTTGCTAACGTTGCAAACAAACGATAACCTTCATTAAAAGTTAAAGTTTTTCCTCAAGTGGAACAATGCGAGGGTTTACGGGGAAGAAGCGAAAATCGATTGTGACCAAGCACTGCAATGAAAAATGATCATCGCTAAGAAAATTAGCAAAAATTGAATGTGTTTGGGTTTTTGTTGTCCCAAATGCTATCAAACGATTCGGTATGCATAACACACTGAAAGACTTACCCGGACGCGGCAAAAAAACAGGTGCATTCTAGTCAAATTTGGACAGCAAAATTTGCAAAATCGTTGAAGGAAAATAGGAGATGCCCATTAGAGATTACGCAAATAAGTGTGCAACGGCTGTTGGTATGGTTCAACGCGCCAAGGAGCGTAATTCCCTGAAGACCTACCCAAAACAGAAATGTCCAAAAAGCATTAAAATTCTGGCGGATTATGTGAAAACTTGAGCATGAAAACTGTACGACGATGTTTTGAGCAAAAATTGCATGTACATAATCATGGATGATGAAACATATGTCAAATTGGAATACAAGGCACTTCCAGGGGCGCAGTTTTTCACTGTGAAGCATGGCACGGATGTTACGAATTAGGAGAAATCGATTTTTTGCGAAATAATTGGGAAAATGTGTTGGTTTGGCAAGCAATTTGTCAAAGTGGTATGAAATCGTCACCTTTCTTCACCGTCCCAGGTATGAACGTCGAAATATACCGGAAGAAATGTTTCCAGAAACTTATTTTGCCACTCATCTGAAAGCACAAAGGTCCTACATTACTTTGGCCGGATTTGGCATCTTGCCACTACGCGCGTGACAGGTATGAAGAAAATAATGTTCAATTTGTGGAAAAGGCAATGAATCCTCTAAATTGCCCGCAAATAAGGCCCGTTCAGAAATAGTTAATTTTGATGAAAGGGAAACTACGGAAAAAGGATAGAGGAGCAGAGGACGTCACAAAATTCAAGAAAAACTGGGTCAACGTAAGCAAAACCATCGTCGGAACGGTTGTCCAAAACCTTCTGAAGAACGCCAAGAAGAAAGTGCGAGAGGTGGCAAGATCCACGAAAAATTAAACATACAATCATGTCATGGGCTTTTCTGATGGTCAATAAACAATGTCATTGAATTTAATTTACAAAATAAATAAAACATTTTTAAATACAGCAATTTTCAGGTGTACTCATAATTAACGATACAGTCCTTACTGACGCGCCCTTCGTTATGACCATGACTACTCTGTAGTCATCACCCCAAGGGGACATGTTGACTGTCTGGCAGAGTTTTTTAGCACGCCTGCTTACGCGTCGTAATCTCTTAGTTCAGTGCCAGTTTTCCGCCCTATAGGCCTCTTTTCGCTCCATTCTACCCGCATCGGTACGAGCTCTTTGCATCCTCCTTCTAGCTCTTAGGCAGGATGCGCGAAGTTCTGCGATTTCTGGACACCACCAGTGCACCGGTTTGCGTCCATTTCTGTATAGGAATCGCCATGGCATTGCGGCGTCACATGCACGGCTTAGGGTTCCGACTAGATAATCGCTGGATAGATCGTCGGTGTTACTCTTCATAAGCAATTATGCTCTACAAATATCGGCTTATCGAAAGGCGAGGTCAACCATCCCCGATGACGGTCTAGATGACGGTCGATGATCTTCGGCTGTGGCTGTCTTCCTCCGTGGTTCACCCTGTATCGAATTGCCAGATGGTCACTGTGCGTGTATCCATCGTCGACCCTCTTATCCGATCTAGGGCTTAGAACCGGGCTTTAGAAGGTCACATCAATAATGAAATCTGCATCGTTCCTACTATAGGTTTTTTGTCGCCCACTTTCGCGGCACCCAAGTTTAGTCTAGCCATAGCATTGAGGAGAGCCCAGCCTCTCGCGTTAGTCAAGCGGCTACCCCACTCAATCGCCCAGGCATTAAAGTCTCCACCGATGATCACGCGATCCAAACCCACTAGTGCGCTCGATAGCAAATCCAGCATAAACGAGAACGGGTCTATCGGCCACCTGGGAGTACATAACAACTGCAGTAGTACACCCCGTTGATCTTCGCTATTACGAAGCCCTCGTGCGTCGTGGAAATTATTTCCTGGACCGGATTTCCACTAGCTTGACCTTTTCCGCTACCCAGTTCCCGTTATCGGGAGGAATGCGGTATGGGTCCGATGGTAGTGCGATGTCTGTACTTGACTCCGAGACTGAGTACTATAGCAATTGTTGTGCGGCTTCATAAGCGGTTCAGGTTTAGAAGTGTAACCTGCATTATCGTCTGCTAGTTCGACCTCCTCGCGTGCCTGGACTTTTAGGCCCGCCCGTCGTGAGGCCCTTGTTCACCGTGCAAATCAGGCATTTGGGGTGCTGAATTGGCCTTCTACTCCGCACTTCCTACAGAGCTTGCTTCGGTCGGGGCCTTTGCACGACTTCTGTCCTTGCACTTGAAGTACGCCACTGGCGGCACGTATATATGAGCACATACGCAGCATCACCGCGTATTTTTTAATTTAGATGTTCTAGGTTCTTCAAATCATCCGGGAGATAAGGTCACACTATTTAATCCGTAAACACCCGGGACGATCTACTTTTGGCAGAAATGCAATATTTTCTTTGTTTTAAAACATTTTACCCCGGATTTTTATAGTCCAGGGGAATAGTTGTGCTAAGAAATCCATGGTACCTCCCCCCTTTGCATCCTCTTCCCTTTTGCGAGGAGGCGAAAATACGTGGTTTTTGATTTTATTTTTTTTATAAATTCTACATCTCTCTCTCTTCTTGGCGTAACGTCCTCACTGGGACAAAGCCTGCTTCTCAGCTTAGTGTTCAATGAGAACTTCCACAGTTATTAACTGAGAGCTTCCTCTGCCAATGACCATTTTGCATGTGTATATCGTGTGACAGGCACGAAGATACTCTATGCCCAAGGAAGTCAAGGAAATTTCCTTTACGAAAAGATCCTGGACCGACCGGGAATCGAACCCGTCACCCTCAGCATGGTCATGCTGAATACCCGTGCGTTTACCGCCTCGGCTATATGGGCCCTATAAATTCTACATGTTTTTGCTCAAATTTCATCGTTTTGCCAATCATCAATAGTTTTCACTGATCCTAGACATGCAATGTAAGGACTGTTCAATTTATAAAACGGACAACTTTGTAAAGCTATAAAAAGAAGACGCGTTGTTTAAATTTAACCCCCCTTGCTTCGTTGTTCAGTACATCATCTCTCATTGCAGTTATCATTTTTGAATCGAATAAAAATAGTTTTATTTTATATAAAATCGGCCATGCGTTAAATGAGGTGAAATTTTGGATTTCTGAAAATTGAAAATATATATAAAATTACTGTTCACATATGGTATATCGTTTTTAATACCAAAAAACCCGAATTAATCCACCTAGCGGTGATGGTGCCTTTCTCGTGCTTTAAAATATCCTTTCAACAAAACTCGAACGACATGTTGATGACATTGACATAAATACAAATTGAAAACTGCTTGCTAAATCTACTCAATATGGATACATTTTATATTAGCATAACATCCAATATTCAGAAAATATAAGACAACGATCCAAAACTCAAACCAAACAAGTGTCATGAAGCCGCAAAATTTTGAAATGTCATTTTAGATTTTCCGGTCATCATTTTATGACTCCGGATATCTACCCCAACTAAACTAACCGCTATCTTGAACATTGAGACACCATCTTGAATGTTCTGGTAATCATTTTTGGACTCTGTTCCTAAAATTACCTAAAATAGTCGCCGTATTGAATTTTGGCATGTCGCTTATGATTTTCTGGTTACCAGTTTTGGACGAAGACCGGCATTCTTCCCCATTCAAATATAGTCATATTGCAGACCATGTGAAACAGCGCACAGCTTGGGTTTTCTGATTACAAATTTTGAATTCTGGACATATTTTCATACAAAATATGCCCATAATGCAAGAATTAAAAATCCTATAAAATAGGCACTAACTTGAATACTGGGCCATTATCTTGGACTTTGGACCACTATCTTGGATACTCTGGTGGACTCCGAACATATTTCCCATACCAAATACACTTATTTGACATAGTTTTAGAGCTCAAAATTCCTTAAAACAGCCACCATCTTCTGTTGACGCGATCAAATTCTTATTTTTCCATTCAACGTTGACCCATCCTGCTATAAATTTTTACCTTAGGAATCTGAAATGGTACGATTTAATGAGATCGCTTTAGTTTTGTCTATATTTTGTTCTCATATATGAGAACTTAGACCTATTCGTCACTGTTGTTCATACCTAATGTTTATCAGGCCATTAAACAAAGCCACAAGTTAATTTTTCACATGAACGTTGGTTCTGCTACACAACAGCTAGTCTCTAATGTGATCTTAGGCTATTTTCTTGCTAACCGTTCATTAGATTTTCAAAAAATCTGCGATCTGATGTGTCGTATGCATGGGTTTGGTTCATTTTTATATTTGGTAATTTCCGGTGGGATAACCGGATCTGACTCCATGAGTCATGGACCATGACACTACCGGTTGTCCCTATTATGGTCTGAGAATATTTTATTGCTATTTATTCACCTTTACCTAATCACCGCGATTTGATATATCACATGAATGGGTTTGCTTCACTTTTACTTCTAACCACTTTCGAAGCCACAGCTGAACCCGCAACACTACCGGGAATCTAATGTGGTCTGACCCTATTTTTCCATCAGGATGTCGATGAGTCGTGATCAGTCTTGTTAGAGATCACAGTCATTTGAACCTTTTCGTCGATATTCGGCCTCCTTTGTCTCCGACATTCGCAACACAAGCAATCAAACTACTGTTCGAAACAAAAATGTCAAACGAATGCACTTCACCACGATAGCGGCTTCGGGAGACGGTTCGGCTTTTGTTATTCCTGTCTTCTTCCATAATAAGAGCTATGTTGCCCATCTGTGTGTCGTATTCAATGCAACATGCAATAATAAACTAATATTAACATTCATAATCGGAATTGGCTGAAAATCTATGCGTAAAGCTAGAATTAGACACATGTCATCGTGTCAGATGACATTGATTTGACCCTTTCTTATGTTTATTGATCTTCGTGTTGTGTGAAGGTAAGAGGTAACGATAGCGCACGAATGTAACAAAGCCGACTGACACCCGACTGCGGCAACGAAATGAAGGTAGTAAAAACTATCGAATGACTGGTCGTGATTTGATGTACCGCATCCATGGGTTTGGTTAAATTTTACATTTTACTACCCGGATCTGATTCCGGGTAACTACCGGCTGAACCAAATATGGTCTAACATTAACTGCTCATCGGTTAACCAAAAACGCTGCAAATTGAAGGTGTCACATGCAGGGTTTGACAATTTCGCGGGACTCTCGGAATCAATTCCGGAACACTACCAGTTGTCTTTAGTCGCAAAAGCCACGATTTGATGAGTCACATGCCTGGATTTGGTTTACTTTTACATTTGGCCTCTTCCGGCCACTCAAAACCGATTCCGAAACACTTGCTGACCGTTCATTAGGTAATCTAAAAAGCCGCTATTTGATGTGACGCATGTACGGGTTTGTTTCTCTTTCAGATTCAACCACTTCGGCGGGAACCCCGCAACGGGTTCCGGAACACTACTGGTTCAGATATGGTCTGAGATGGGTTTCCTCTTCATTGTCCATCAGGTCATCGAAAATGCCGTGGTTTGATGTGTCGCATGTATGGGTTTGGTTCAATTGTATATTTGGCCACTTCCAGCGGGACGCCTAGAACCGGTTCCAGAACACTACCGGTTCAGATATGGTCTGAGATGATTTTCCTGCTCATTATCCATCAGGTCATCGAAAATGCCGTGGTTTGATGTGCGCATGCATGGGTTTGGTTCAATTGTATTTTTGACCACTTTTAGTGGAACGCCCAGAACCGGTTCCGGAACACTACCGGTTCAGATATGGTCTGAGATGATTTTCCTGCTCGTTGTCCATCAGGTCATCTAAAATGCCGTGGTTTGATGTGTCGCATGCATGGGTTTGGTACAATTGTATATTTGGCCACTTCCAGCGGGACGCCCAGAACCGGTTCGGGAACACTAACGGTTCAGATATGGTCTGAGACTATTTTCCTGCTTACCGCTCATCAGGTTATCGAAAATGCCGTGGTTTGATGTGACTCATGCATGGGTTTGGTTCACTTTGATATTTGCCACTTCCGGCGGGACACCCGGAACTGGTTCCGGAACACTACCGGTTCAGATATGGTCTTAGACTATTTTTCTGCTTACCGCTCATCAGGTTATCCCAAATGTCGTGGTTTGATGTGTCGCATGCATAGGTTTGATGCATTTTCATATCTGGTCCTTTCCTGGGGTACCGTTCCGGAATACCTAAATGGCCATATCTCCGGAACGGCTGAACCGATCTGAACCATTTTCAATAGGAAACAATGGGACCAGATGCCGCGTCGAATGAACCGTCGGTCATTGAAATCGGATGAGGTTTACTGCCAAAAAGTGATGTGAGTTTTTTTTGTACACACACATACAGACACACACACACACGCACACACATACACACACACATACACACACACAGACATCACCTCAATTCGTCGAGCTGAGTCGATTGGTATATGTGATTTGACCCTCCGGGCCTTCTATCAAAAAGTCATTTTTGGAGTGAACATATAGCCTTTCCAGTACACTTAGTGTACGAGAAAGGCAAAAAGTATGTGTCATGCTGCAGCAGCATGAGTAATAAACATTCTGGCAAAATTTAATCTAAATTAGAACATTAAGTGTTGAGATATTAAAGTCTCAAGTGAGATTTGATTTTTTGAATAAAATTCAATTGTAAAGCAAAAAGGGCATGAAAATATTATATAATCACTTTTTTCATGCATCCAGTTGAAAGTGGAAAGAATGTGGTTTTAAACGTAGAAAACTGCTTCTTAATATTATTATTACTACATATTTAAGACACTTTACCACTTAAGTGGCATTCGTGTCTCTTGCTTCTTAACAGCTTTGTTGGTTTGGTTACTGCGCGCCATTACAGACACAGTAATCAAAACAGTTTCGTTCTTTGAAGGTTCTTCCAAATAACAATGCAACCTAATGCAAATTTTGCATAACAATGATGTTGGAAATAAAAATTTTGCATTCGATTATTATTAAATAAGGTGTACAATAACATAGGATCAACTTTGTTGAAAATTAATAATAACAAGATTCGCTAGAGTCGAAAATCTGCATCAATGGAGTAAAAAATATGAAATTTTTTAATGACCAACTGTATGGATTACATTTTTGATGAGAAATGCAATTAACAGTATTTTTTTTTCTTCTGTATCTTTCAGAGACCAATATTCTTCTACTCTGGACAAATTTTTAGCCAAATCCGTGATGCTATTACAACACAGGACTTAAATGAACATTTTTTAATTTCTATGAAAACAAGGCAATTCACTATATCAAGCTGGAGAATGCTTGGTGCATTATTACTGACCAACTATTGAGATTAACCTTTAGTAGAATAGTATAAGATTCCAATACATTAAAAACTTCATGAAAATGTGCATGTTAAGTAGTGGAAAGTTATGTCGAATTTTGAGAAATGTGTTTTTATTGATGTTTACGAAAACCGCTTCAGTTACACAATAAAGAACATTTTGCTTAATGTTATATTTTTCCTACATTTGAGAATAGCTATAGAAAGTTATGCAAAAAACTGATAATGATTTTATTGAAAAATAAAAAAGATATCGAACAAGCAAGTTGTCCGTTTTATAAATTGAACAGTCCTTATTTTTACCCATCATAGTCTGTTGAAGTTTTGATCCCAGAGCTATTCTAAGGCCTCCAAAGTACTCCGAAGTTTGTGACAAATTTTATACACGATGAATGATTACAGAACATTGTCTACGGTACTCAACAAGCCTCAAAGCACCCCTAGAAAATTAATGAAAATTAACTTGAATTGGGTGTTCTAGGTCATCAAAACTACTCTGGAATTCATTAAGATGTAAAACATCTACCATCGTTTGTGTTCACTCTGTTCAAGAAATTTAATCACGTTGATGTCCATTACACCTCACAATTCTATGAGCAACTTGATATTGTGGTAGTTGGACATTCCGTGAAATACAAATGGCCTCCAATACACTTTGAAGTTTGGCTTACGATATCTACATACTGTCCCATGCTTTAGTTGTGAAAATTTTTCGTGGAATGTAGGCTATAGTGCTATACTGGAACCTCAGTGCACATCTATAATGCTCTTGGTACATTCATGGGATATTCCAGGCTTTCCAAACTATTCTGGAATTAGGAACATCAAGGTCTATAGGCTCTACTCTTGTTTTTTCTTTACTCTATTGGCATAATTCTTTCACGATTATGTCTGTTGCACCTCATTATATTACGAATATCTGTATTTGTTGCTATTTGGGTGTCTACTGGTCGGATTCTAGGAATCGGCGATCGATGCGTTTCAACATCCAGCGGTTTTCAGCAGACGGTACGGTAGCTGACTATCACCAGAAGCTGGACGAGCGGATAAGTGAGATCAACGAGAGCGATAATCTCAACACTCTGTGGGAGTCTATCCACGGAGCGATGAGTACCGCAGCGCGGGAGGTGATAGGTAATGCTCAAAGACGACCTAGAAACGGGTGGTTCGACGAGGAGTGCAAGAGGGTAACGGACGAGAAGAATGTTGGGGGAAGCAATAGTAGCCGAAAAACGAATCCACCGCAAACAGAAAAAAGAGCACGAGGAAAGTGTAATTGCTCAGGTGCAAGAGAGTATGGAACAGAATGATATGCGGAGATTTAACAAAACTGTAAATGGCGTGCGGAGAAAAATAGCGCCTTCTTCCGTCATGTGCAACGACCGTAATGGAAACTTGCTGACAGACAAGACAATGGTGGCTGCCAGGTGTTGAATGGTGGGAGTGGAAGAGCGACGGACAGAATTCGAATCGACGACGACGGACAAGCTGTGGAACCTCCAACGCTAGATGAGGTCAGGACAGCCATTAGGGGACTGAAGAACAACAAGGCTGCTGGGAAGAACGAACTCCCGGCTGAGTTTCTCAAGCACGGTAGTGAGCAGTGTATCAACTCTTACACCGTATTATATTGAAGATATGGGAGGAGGAAGAACTGCCCGCTAGTTGGTTGGATGGTCTCATTTGCCCTCTTTTCAAGAGAGGGCATCGACTGGAGTGCGCGAATTACAGAGGAATAACACTCCTCAATTCAGCGTACAAAATTTTGTCCGGAGTTCAGTTCCACAGGCTGAGGCCGATTGAGGAGTCCTTCGTCGGCGAATATAAGGCAGGATTTCGCGAGAGCCGATCAACGACGGACCAGATGTTCACCCTGCGGCAGATTCTCGATAAATTTCGGGAGTACAACTTGCAGACCCATCATCTGTTTATTGATTTCAAGGCGGCGTACGATTCAGTGAAGAGAAACGAGTTATGGCAGATTATGATCAAAAATGGATTTCCGGCGAAGCTGATTAGACTGATTCGTGCGACGCTTGACGGATCGAAATCAAGTGTACGGGTTGCGGATGAAATTTCGTCATCGTTCGTAATCTTTGACGAACTGAAGCAGGGCGATGCTCTTTCGAACTTACTGTTCAACATAGCTCTGGAAGGAGCGATAAGGAGAGCTGGTGTGCACAGGAGCGGAACCATTGTCACGAAGTCGCATATGCTCCTGGGCTTCGCGGACGATATCGACATCATCGGAATCGACCGTCGGGCTGTGGAAGAGGCGTTCGTACCTTTTAAGAGGGAGACTGCGAGGATTGGTCTTACGATTAACACCACAAAGACTAATTACATGATTGCTGGTGTTCAGCATCGGTCCGGCCATGGTAGTGGTGAAGAAGTGGTGCTAGGTGGGATAAAGTTTGAAGTTGTGGATGAATTTGTTTATCTTGGTACTCTAGTGACGTGCGATAATGATGTTATTGTGTATTCAGTTCAAAGTTGGATTATCCCGACTGTTTGTGAAACTGTTCAGAACAGTCGTCGAATTTCGAGGGGGTTCTCGATGTATTCTATAGAAATCGATCCATCAGCAAATTGGTTCCGAGCACATCATTATTCCAAACATTCAGGTCTTAAGAACTTAAAACATAGGTAATTATCTTGGTTATTATGTAAGTTTCGAGGTAAATTGCCTTTATTACACCTTATTTTAGAAAATACAAAACATTTATCGCGGAAGAATATCCTCACAAATTTATTAATTGATAAACATTGCATCTGAACACCCCCCGACTTCCGCGCCAAAAAGCTGGCGGCTTGGCTGCCGGCAACAGCTGATCAAGGAATCAGTTGGCGCCCGGTCAGCTGTCCTTGTTTCACCAATTGAATGTTTTTAGATACGCGTTTACGCGCGAAATCTTTCTCGCTCATTTCTGCTGTCAAATCCGCCAGCGACCGTTCACCGACCGTTTGAAACGTCGACTGTTTCAAACGGTCGTGAACAGTTTGGAACTGGACGGTCAATACCCGCGAGGTGAAAACACGGATTGCGGCTGCAAATCGGGCCTTTTTCGGTCTGCGAAGCCAGCTGGATGCAAACGAAGACAAAACTTGCGTTATACAAGTCTCTGATTCTTCCGGTTGCTTTATACGGTCATGAAACGTGGACGTTGAAAGAAGTTGATCGGAGAGCTTTTGGAGTCTTCGAACGTAAAGTGCTACGAACAATACTCGGCGGTAAACTGGAGGACGGCATCTGGCGGCGTCGCATGAACTACGAATTGTACCAGGTATATAAAGAGATGGATATATTGAAGCGAATACAATACGGCAGGCTGCGGTGGGCTGAACACGTAGCTCGTATGCCGGAGGAACGACAAGCCAAAATTATATTCAGCTCTCTCGATTAACGGCTACGCAGTCTTGGGATTTAAAAAAACGAGTTGTTTTATTCACCCGACGTTTCGACACGGGGATAGTGTCCCCGTGTCGAAACGTCGGGTGAATAAAACAACTCGTTTTTTAAATCCCAAGACTGCGTAGCCGTTAATCGAGAGAGTCAACCATACAGTCGTATTTCAATAGCAATTATATTTAGCAGAGAACCAGGAAGGGGTCGTCGGCTTCGTGGAAGGCCGCGCCAACGTTGGATTTTGCAGTTTAGGAGGACCTAAGGACTCTAAACGTTCAGGGCGACTGGAAGCAATTGGCCCAGGACCGAGGCCAGTGGAGGCGGATGCTTCATTCGGTGTAGACTCACCGCTACGAGCTGTAGCCCATCAAGTATCAAGTAAGCAGCAAAGAATGCATTCGTAGTGAGATCTGCTACCATCTATATGTGTTCCGCCTTCACTATTGTCTAGTAGACGAACATGGAATAGTAGCATTTGGCTGGTGCTGCCTTAAGAGACACATGAACCAAATGACGAATATGAAACGGACCACAGTAGTCGGCTCCGACGCGAAGAAAATCAGGAGCAGGAGTCACTCATTCCATCGGCAGGTCTCCCATCAACTTTCGTGGGCTTGTGGACGAGCTCTAAATCAGGTTACGCATTCATGCACTACATTCTGTGCAAGATTTCTTCCAGACAGCGGTCAGAACCTCTCCTTCATACAAGATAGCATCAGCTGCGCTCCTTCGTGGAGCAGTCTATGATGGTAGTCAACCATTATCAGCTTCATCAACGGATGATTGCTGTCCAGCACTATCAGATGCTTTCTGCTGAACGACACTGGAGCATGGCGAAGTCTTTCGCCAACGCGTATTAGTTCGTCTCGCAGACACGGATCCTTCGTGTGCAATCTCGAACTAGGCTTCACTTCTCCCTTCGCTGCCAGATCTACCAATTCCACTGTAAAACACTCCCACTGCACCAGCTTCAATAATGTCATCAGAGATTCTTCGGGTTCTATTGCGTTCAAGACATCACTTCGTCTGCACAGGCTCGATTTCTAGCTCTTCAGTTGTTGGCAAAACGAAGTACTCAAGCATTTGATCGAACTAGCTTCGGCAAAGACGGATGTAGATTTCACTGGGCGGTAGCATCTGCAGCGCTGCTGTTTTCTCTTAAGTTACTGAATCATACTGTTTTTCTGAACTGCTATTTATCTTCGGCCATGCACTCCAGTCTTCTTGGAGCCACGTCGGTCCATTCCACCAGACTGAATATTCGGCAAACTGCAGCGGTGTTACACCGCCAGATATTACGTCCACTGTGTTCTCAACACCAGGCACGTGGTTCCAAGCAATAACATGGACGCCTGAAGGATGCTCCAATTGTTGGTGTTTTCTCCAAGCTTCTCCAACTGCTGTAGGTTGATCTTGAACGTCGTCAGGACAATATTCGAGGCTTCGAAAGACTCCGATTTCATTGACGGAACTGCAAACAGCGCTTTCAGGTGCTCATGATTTTCATGATTTTCATACTTCGCTTTGTGGATTCCCCAGGCAATAAGGTATGATGCAGCGCTTGCTTGAACTTCAGTAAGCGTAATGAATTTGCTGGTTATCTACCAAACATGTTTAGGGTGTATGTTTGTTGCATTCTGTGTATTTTACAAACGCATCAGCTACAATTTGTACGGTTCTTATCTTTGCTTTGTTTTGCTTTGCTTTCTGTGTATTTTACGAGCGCATTGAATATGGTGCCAAAAATAACCAGAACTGAGAATACCGATCTCGATCTCGGATGAGGCATGAGCTACCGTGTAAGAAGAATAGACAAGTCAAGCCGCGTTCTAAGCTGAGAATTTATGGTTCTGATTATCTTCGGCCTCACCTTCTTCTTTGAGTAAGTATCAGTTGGGCTCTTCGCAAACAATAAGAAATTTTCATCGGTTTGTTGAATTCAACCGAAAAAGAAGGCTTTTAATACATACAGATAGTTCATTCATTTTTTCGGCTCAAAAGATGGAGTATCGACGTAATTTGTCCTTTTTTCAAAGTTTTTTAAGGGGGGTAGAAGGGATTAAGTGACAAAAAACCACTTTCGAGTAAATGAGACTCAACGTTTTTCACCAAAATATACAAACTGGAATTTACTCTCTCTTACACTGAAAGATTAAGCTCTATCTTGCTAGTTCAACAGTTAAATCATGAGGATGAACTTTTCATACTTCACAAACCTAATATCTACTCTAACATAATCTCGAGTCCCAACAATCGGTTTATCAATTTTCAATTAAGCATATCAATAGTACGGCTTGGGATCATTAAAAAAATCTCTATTACTCAGTTACATTTATACAGATGGACTTATTTTTTTGTTCACAGTTAGATAATCGAATCAACTGGTATGAAATTGACTGAGTTAGAGTGAAAAGTTTCCACATTAGAACACTCTACCCAAATGTCCCCACACCCAACAACCAACTTATGTCAGAAAAGTATCTGCAATAACTTCATTCATCCTGGGTTTTCAAAAAGTACAAAATCCCACCTTTCCTGTCATAAAATTTCATTTATGCGGCGCGAAGCGACGAGACGTTCTTTTGCCGGCAGGCTTCACTCCTCGGCTAGCTCTAGCTCCGCACCCGCTCGCTTCCTATGTAATTATTATCGCATTTAGATTTAACTCTACTCTAGCTAGGTGGGTAGGAGTACTTTTACCTATGTAGGTATACACCGCGCGCGTGGGCCACTACACGTTTCGCGCGCCAATGATCTGCAATTTCGCGCTTATGGATGAATGAATATGCTAAATCTTGAGGAGAGAGCAAAAAAAACTTACACCCCCCAGAGGAAGGGTTCAGCTGTTTGGCCATCCGTTTCCCCGCGTGTGCATGCAGTATACACATCATCGGTGAGTGATGGTGTTAGCTATTTGATTGGGTAATATGTGTCATGAGTTTTATGTTTGCTAGGGTTTAGGGTGCCCAGAGTAGACGTTAAATGAAAAGTAATTCGGCTATAATATGTGCGTTAATTACTCTTTGCTTTCTACTTTGGGCTTCAGAAGAAACTGCTGTCAAAAAAATCGCGAACCCAGCATCCATACACAGATCGAAAAAAGAGTGTAAAATTCTGTGACATATGATACACATAATTGGAGCGTGGGATATCATAGAAGTTTACATGACATATCATGTAAAGTTCATAAATTATCATGTAAACTTCCATTATATGTCATGTAATTTAGCATGACTCTGAGAGTTTACATGACATATAACACAAATTTACATAATATATCATGTAAACCATCATAACATGAAGTTTACATGAGTAAAATGAAGTTTACATGACGTGTAAATCTCATTATTTTTAGCTGTGTAAGGTTGCTAAAGCCGGAAGGATACGATGGGCAGGACATTTTGTGAGAATGCCGGATAACAACCTTGCAAAATTTGTGTTCTCATCGACCTCTGGGACAAGTAGTCACGGTTTCAGACCAAGTGCAACGCAGTCCGTTCGAAATTCACTGGAAACCCTATCGCAGATGAAACACTAATTTCTTTCCGGCAGTATGTATCTAGTATTGAAAAAGGTGTGCCCTCTCGGCCGCGAAGCCCCATAACACCTCAATGGAAGATTATTAAAATCAATTCCAAAACTAGCCAACAACTGCTCCACAGAAACGTCCAGCCTAGAAGCCTCATTGCGAAACGTGGTAATCAACCGTATACACCTTTCCACATGCGTTCAGTCAGTCAGTGGTAGGTAAGGATCTCCCACACTTTCGGCCTAGGTAAGCTCAAGTCAAGCAATTATTCGAAAGCTTTAGCGATAATATGGCTTGGCGATCGCGCGTGTGCAACGTCGGTAACGTAATTTTATTTTTTTCCCTATTGCTGCCTGCCTAGCTTATGTTGGGGAAGTTTCCTCCGGGGCTCTCTAGCTTGATCACCTGGATCACGCAAATGCAAACCAACTCAGTAACGGCAGCACCACAGCTCTGCACTGTGCTGTAACGTTTAAGAAACATGCATTGGTTATTATCGATTTAATAGGATTGCGTTTTGTAAACGTCAGGCCGCTGTTTGTTTTCAGTCAATTATGGTGCCGCGATCGTGCGGGTTCGACGGATTGATGATCGGTTTACGTAGGTGTGTACCTATCTATGCCTAATGCTGCGAAACGGAAGTGAATGTTTGCACACTGTAAATGTTGGTGCGGATTTCTGAAAGGGGACAGGAAAAAGTTTGTCTTTTTCCTGAAAAAGTCGTATATGGGGATAAAGCGATCCCCAAAACAACAAGCAGATAATGTTACACCACTCCGGAAAGCTTGGTTCCACCCACCATAAACCAAATCCATAAACTATAAGCCTCGTTTGACCACCAGACTCCAATCTGTCGACCGGACTAGGCGTAGGTCTATAAGGGAATAAATGCATAAAAATCCGCCCAATCTGTGATGCAACACGATACAACTGCGACTTCGACATAAGCTTGCTGGTTCGTCGGCGCCGCCCCACGCAATGCGGTCTGTTTGCCGGAAAAGGCGAGATTTAAGGGCTGCCCGAGCTAATTGTTTGTTTATGATGTGGCGACCGTGTGACAGTTTTACAGCGCTGTTCGTTGATCGTACTGTACTATTTACGATTTCGTTAAGAAGTGTGATTAGCTATACTGCTGTTTGTAATGATAGGATCACATTAAGACGAAGCTCACCAATGCGTGAACAAACTCAAATGGGCAACCGCCATCATAACATACCGGGGCAGCAGGGATTACAGTGGGCTACTAAACGGTGAGTCGTTAAGGAGAGCGTCCAACATACATAGCGTTGGTCCTCACAAGTTCCTACCTCATGCTTCCACGGGTCAAGCGATGACAAAGACCGCCAGCTAAGAGTTGCATGCCTGGCTGGTAGTGCAGCCTGGGCACTGTTGTTCTTCTGACTTCAGCTAAATTGAGGACTTGAGGAGGTCTATTCACCAAGAAGGTGCGGCACAAACAGCGTCTGTTCTGGCATCCAGCGGCTGAGTAAGAAACGCTGCACCACGCCCAGCTAGATCCAAGGTGGTAGCCCCATCAGCGTGGTCGTCCCAGTGCTGGTTGGGACGTTAAACAGAACTGGCACGATGGCCCTTCGGCGAGACAGGAGTGTTGGCGTAGGCCCAATAATCCACCCGTAAAAATCCCCATTGCGAATAACATAGGAGAAAATACGACTCGATACAATCGGCAAAGACCCACGCGACGAAATAAGGACGATTGGAAACTTGGAACATGGAATTGCAAGTCACTAGGTTTCGCAGGATGTGACAGGATAATCTACGACGAACTACATCCCCGCAACTTCGACATCGTGGCGTTGCAGGAACTTTGTTGGACTGGACAGAAAGTGTGGAAAAGCGGGCATCGAGCGGCTACCTTCTACTAAAGCTGTGACACCTCCAATGAACTGGGAACAGGATTTATAGTGTTAGGCAAGATGCGACAACGTGTGATCGGGTGACAGCCGATCAACGCAAGGATGTGCATGTTGAGAGTTAAGACCCGATGACGAGAAAGAAGCGTTCTACGCGCAGTTAGAGCAAACATACGATGGTTGCTCGCCGCGTGACGTGAAAATCGTTGTCGGCGACATGAACGCGCAGGTAGGAAGGGAGGAAATGTACAGACCGGTAATCGGGCGAAACAGCCTGCGCGCCGTATCGAATGATAACGGCCAGCGATGCGTAAACTTTGCAGCCTCCCGTGGTATGGTAGTCCGAAGCACCTTCTTCCCCCGCAAAGATATTCACAAAGCCACCTGGAGATCACCCGACCATCAAACAGAAAATCAAATCGACCACGTTCTAATCGACGGTAAATTCTTCTCGGATATAATCAATGTCCGCACATACCGCAGTGCGAGTATAGATTCGAATCACTACTTAGTCGCTGTATGCATGCGCTCAAAACATTCGACACTTATCACCACGCGTCGAAATCGAACGCCGCGGCTCAACATCGAGCAGCTGCGTAACGTAGAAGTGGCTCAAGACTACGCGCAGCAGTTAGCAGTGGCCCTACCAACGGAAGAGCAGCTTGGCGCAGCTACACTTGAAGATGGCTGGAGGGACATTCGATCCGCCCTAGGTAGACCTCGGCTACAGCACTAGGCTTCGCGACTCCGAATCAAAGAAACGACTGGTACGACGGCGAATCGAGAAGAATGCAGCATGGGCGAGAATGCTGCAACACCGTACGAGAGCGAATGAGGCACGTTACAAACAGGCGCGGAACAGGCAGAACTCAGTCTTCCGGATGAAGAAGCGCCAGCAGGAAGAACGAGATCACGAAGCGATGGAAGAGCTGTACCGCGCTAAGGACACACGAAAGTTCTACGAGAAGCTGAACCGCTCGCGCAAAGGCTTTGTTCCACAAGCCTACATGTGCCGAGATAATCACGGGAATATTCTCACGAGCGAGCGTGAGGTGGTCGAGAGGTGGCGGCAGCATTACGATGAGCACCTCAATGGCGACGTTGCAAGTACCGAAGGCGGCGTGGTAACAGATCTTGGAGTATGTGCACAGGACGAAAGACTTCCGGCCCCTGACCTCCAAGAGATTGAGGAGGAGGTTGTCCCGTTGAAAAACAACAATGCCGCTGGAGCAGATCAACTACCAAGCGAGCTTCTAAAATACGGTGGAGAAGCACTGGTGAGAGCACTACACTGGGTCATTACCAAGATTTGGGAGGAGGAAGTATTACCGGAGGAATGGATGGAAGGTATCGAGAGTTCGTGGGGCAATATCAGGCTGGATTTATGGGTGAACGCGCTACGGCGGACCAGATGTTCGCCATCCGCCAGGTGTTGCATAAATGCCGCGAATACAACGTGCCCACACATCACTTCTTCATCGATTTTAAATCGGCGTATGACTCAATCGATCGAGAACAGCTATGGCAGATTATGCACGAATACGGATTCCCAGATAAACTGATACGATTGATCAAGGCGACGATGGATCGAGTGATGAGCGTAATTTGAGTACCAGGGACACTCTCGAGTCCTTTCGAATTTCGCAGAGGGTTACGGCAAGGTGATGGTCTTTCGTGCTTGCTGTGCAACATTGCGTTAGAAGGTGTAATAAGGAGAGCGGGGATAAACACGAGTGGGACGATTTTCACGAAGTCCTTTGAGCTGCTTGGTTTCGCTGATGATATTGATATTATAGCTCGTAAATTTGAGACGATGGCGGAAACGTACATCCGACTAAAGAGTGAAGCCAGGTGAATCGGATTAGTCATTAATGTGTCGAAGACAAAGTACATGATGGCAAAGGGCTCCAGGGAGGAATCTCCACGCCCGCCACCCCGAATTAACGAAGGTGATGAAATCGAGGCGGTTGAAGAACTCGTGTACTTGGGCTCACTGGTGACCGCCGACAACGACACCACCAGAGAAATTCAGAGACGCATTGTGGCAGGAAATCGTGCTTACTTTGGACTCCGCAGAACTCTACGATCGAATAGAGTTCGCCGTAACACGAAGTTAACTATCTACAAAACGCTGATTAGACCGATAGTCCTCTATGAGTACCAAACATGGACCCTACGTGCAGAGGACCAATGCGCCCTTGGAGTTTTCGAACGGAAGGTGTTGCGTACCATCTACGGCGGAGTGCAGATGGAAGACGGGACTTGGAGAAGGCGAATGAACCACGAGCTGTATCAGCTGCTGGGAGAACCAACCATCGTCCACACCGTGAAAATCGGGAGGCTACGGTGGACGGGTCACGTCATCAGGATGTCGGATAGCAACCCGACTAAAATGGTTCTCGAGAGTCATCCGACCGGTGCGGACCCTACGCAGAGTGCGGAACTGGAGACAAACAGCCATGGACCGAGTGGAATGGAGACGGCTACTATGTACAGCAGAGGCCACCCCGGCCTTAGCCTGATCGGTAAGGTAAGTATGTTTATGATGATGATGAAGAGTGAAGGATGGAAGATCAAGAATGATGATAATGATGATGATTATGATGTTGATGAAGGATGAAGTGTGAAGGATGAACGATGTAGGATGAAGGATCAATAATGTAGGGTGAAGTATGAAGAAATCGGGCTGTTAGGTGAAGAATGAAGGGCATAGGGTGTAAGATGAAGAATGATGATGATGATGATGATGATAAAGGATGAAGGAAGAATGATGCAGGAGGAAGACAGAAGTATATGGAATACAGGATGAAGTATGAAGGATACAGGATAAAGGATGTAGAATTATGGTGATGATGATGATGATGAAGGATGAAGAATGTAGGATGAAGGAAGAAAGAGGTAGGATGAAGAAAGAAGGATATAAAATGTAGGATGAAAGATAAAGGAAAGATGTTGGTTGAAGTATGAAGGATATAGGATGTATGATGAAGGATAAAGGATAAAGCACATAACATAAGTGGAACTCTGGCTCAAAAAGTTGATGCCTTTCCGAGTTCGTACGCTGGTATACAGGGCATCGAAATGTCAAATGCATTATAACATTATTGCCATACTATTTTTCAGTATGTATACCATTTTTCATTGCTGTGAAGTAAAACAAAGACCTCATAGATCTAGACTGGCAGCACGAGGAGATTTAAAATAAGACATAAATTGTTATAAAACTTTGTAAACTCAAGTCAAAAATACGTTTTATGGTTTTAAATATACAGGGAGATCGATATGTGGAACCGTGGATGTGTTATTTCGGAGATTTCAATGAATTTATGACAAAATAAATAAGTGGATTTCCAGCAGCTAGTTTTGCGCATATCTCAGATGCCAATCTTCGTTCCTGTATTCTTTGCCAAAACTGGAATACTGGTTGGATCAGATGTTTTTTGTTTACCAAAATAAATGACAGTTCGATGCCTTTTATGAAAGATATAACAGTTTCGCGTGCTGGAAAAGGATACAACTTTTTCTTTCGCTCTGACCATGGAGTTCCACTTATGTTATGTGGATAAAGGATGTAGAATGGAAGAATGAAGTATGTAGGATGAAGAATGATGATAGGTGCTGGATAAAGTGTGAAGGACGAACGATGTAGGATGAAGGATAAAGAATAGATGATATAGAAAGGAGGAGGAAAAATGTATGATGAAGGAAGAAGGATGTAGGATGAAGAATGAAGGATAACGATAATGATGATGATGATGATGATGATGATGATGATGATGATGATGATGATGATGATGATGATGATGATGATGATGATGATGATGATGATGATGATGAAGTATGAAGAAAGAAAAATGTAGGATGAAGAAAGAAGGATATAGGATGCCGGATGAAAGATGAAAGATAAAGGAAAGATGTTGGATTAAGCATGAAAGATGAAGGATAAAGTATGATGGTGATAATGATTATGTAGGATTGAAGATGAAGAATGTAGAATGAAGGATAATGATAATGATGATGATGGATGAAAGATGAAGGACAAAAAGTTGATGATGTAGGATGAAGTATGAAGGATTAAAGATAAAGAATGTAAGATGAAGGAAGAAAGATATAGGATAAAGGATGTGGGATATAGGGTGTAGAATGAAGAATTAAGGATGATGATCATAATGATGATGATGATGATGATGATGATGATAATGATTATGATGATGAAGTATGAAGGATAAAAGATGATGGTGTTGATGATGATCATGATCGATTATATTATTTTTCTTTTCTAACGAAGACAATTATAAGTTGTCCTTCAATAAAGTTCAATGTAAATGTGGTTTATAATGTTGGTAGAAGGTCATACATTTTTTTGTTTTTTATTCTTATTTTTTTTTAATTTTTAAACCAATTGAACAGTATGGCAGGGGGAGAATGTAGGGGTTGAGAGAGATAGAGATAAATAGATCAATACGGCATATAGCATTAGTTGCTGTTATGCGTTCAACATGAAACGTCAGTCTTGTAAACCATTTTGTGCGAGAAGGACTTGCTCCTCCTCGTGAGCGTGCGTTCAGCTGCAGGATTCGGCTGGTGTGCGCGGAAGTGTCCTTCCGGACACTACACTTACATTTTCTAAAAATAGAACAACATACTTAAAAATATTTACCCTAATAAGTGACAAAGGAATTATAACACAATTTGTTATAATTTAGTTAAATTCTATCTTACTTCATGGAACAAGTTTTTTTAATAATTTTGTTATGATCATAACACAAGTTATCACCTTTTTGTTCTTTTCAGTGGGAACTTTGTTAGAATTTTTGTTATTTTAACTACTAACGGTACATGTTTTATAACAACCGTTGTTATAAAAATTTATTGTAAAAAAATAACACAGCTTGGGGATGAACCAGCCTCGGGCTGAAATTCCCCATAATAAAAAAGTCAATAATAAATAATAATAACACAGCTTGTTATAATTTTGTAATGTCCATTTAGTCGGGGGATTATTTGTTATTAAAGGCTATGTTCCGTCTGATGTGCCGGGAATTAGCGCATATGACGGAGTAAATTTTTGCCCTACACCAAAATGGTTGCCTTTGTACTGCTTTCATTGTTCTACTGTGTCTATGGTAGAATGATATGCATGATGATACTTAAGTGTCGTCATTGTTCATTTTACAGTCCGATTAACCTTCACGTACCCGACTTCCGACAACTAATTTTCAAAATGCTCGCATTTCGTCAATTTTCATCCGATTTTTTTGAAGTCGCCCCAACCGATCATAAATTGGTGCAAGTTTATTATACTCCATGTAATATCCGGAACCATTCCGGAGATATTCCGGATTGTACTGGGGTCATGCTTTTGACTTGAGAAAATAGCATGTGAGTGTAATTCTCTGCAAGTAAATGCCCGTCCCTGGTGTCCCTTAAAACCATTTTCTATCTCTGCATGGTATGAATTCATTAGCGCAGTCACTTTTCTAAACTTAATTAGAACATTTGTTAAATTTTAGGAAAACATGTTCGATTGCTTAAAGTTGTCCCATTATTTCGAAAATCACTGTAGTTTGGATATGACGACAAGCATAATCGGTGTTGCCTACCAGCAAACGGTCATCGTCTCGTCGGCATCGCCACCCCATTCCCCTTCAACATGAAACATAGTTATAATGCGATTAGCAGTGATCATACACCCCGCGCTTACTGAACCAGCACAGTGGATTAACCGTCACGTCGTCGCGTCGGTTTGATCTTTGCCATCTGCGTGCAGGCACCATGCCGCCGAGTGGTCAACGCTTGGGTCAAAGTGCCTTGTTTCAAGCGCTTTTGTTCACAGCAACAATCAAAGTACAAATATGTTTCGGGTGGGGTAATTTATAGTCAGCTCTTCGGGTTGCATTGCCTTCTTATTCGTTGCTCGCGGGTTCGGTCTTTGAATTTGTAGACTGTAGGTATAAATACAAAGCGATGTGGGAAATCTACGACACGAAAACCAGACCCGAAAAAATGCACCAACTGAACAGGTGTAGTGATAGATAAATCTCACAGCACAGGTGTTTGGAGTCCATAACAATTGCACCTTGATCTCCTCGCTGGGTTACTGCTTGATCTTACACAGGTCAATCATAATTTGTAGTTATGTACAAGAAATACACTACGTCTACAGTATGCTGTGACTAAGCAGTTATTGCTTGAAATACAGAGTGGTGCGTTGTGTGTAGGTCATAAAAATGTTATGCAACGTACAATAATACAAGTGTTTTAAATAACCGAATTTAAATAACACCATTCACTAAAAAAATAAAAAAAAGAATCCTCTAAACGGATATTATAAAATCTGGAATGCTGTTTGAAACATACGAACAGTTACATATTGCAAATTAAGTAATGCGTTTGAATATTTTGAAGTGTACCTGAATCGTCACGTTAGTAAATATCAAATTAACTTCAACAGTTTTAAATTGGTGAGCTCATTCCATAGGTATACCTTCTTAAATCTACTCATAAAACAATGCTAACCAATTTGGTATTGAAACTTGATTTTTTAGGCTTGTGATTTTAAAATCACAAGTTTAATTTTAAATTTAGTTGAACAAAACATTATTTGTCAGCAATACGGATCACACATACTTTGTTTTACTGGTCACTGTAGAATACCCTCTCCTACATATAGGGTATTAGTTCCCTTCTTCAGCATGTGCCTCCCATTTTCATCCTACGAAAAACAAAGGATTGAAGCGATGTGTGTTTTGTTTCATATTTTTGTATTTTTTGTTAGAAGTGAGCACGCATGAAAACAAAAAGAAGGGAATCAATCGGTGCCGTAATCGCTTGTTTTCGAATAGGATGAATATGGTTGATTGATTGATTTGTCTTTATTTAAAAGACTTTCAGCCCTTGGCTGGTTCGTCTCTGTCCTAAAAAGATGAATATGGGAGCGTGAGATTACTGATGGCACACATACCCTATTTCTCTTTCACTGACGAAATATTGCAGATTTCACCATCTGAACAAAGAAGATTCCCGCTGTTTGCAATTTCGGAACGGTCAATTAAGAAAATGAATATCTGTTTTTCGTACGTTTGCCAGTTTGTGGCAGTAAATTCAACATGTACACAGACAGGTTGTCGACCGAATTTCCTCTTCAAAGAATTCCTAAGGAGTGCGAGCGCGAGGAAAACATTCCGTTGCACCATTGCTTGGTGCCAAAATGTTCTGATCTGTGACTGCACTGATGCCCATTCACGTCGCTTTGTCGAAATTGTGGTCTCTCGGAGAATTTCCTGTATTCCTGATCAGATCCCGCAAAATTCAGTGTCATCGACTACAACGACCATCATCGAAGCTCTCGGAGACCGTTATTAGACACCATAAGCGAGAAATAAGCAGTAAATTAGTTGCACAGCGAAAACTTGCATCTGTTTTTAATATCTCGTGTGTTTCGGATTCGGCATGTGTTGCGGGAAATTTTATTGCCTACGACCGGGTGTAATAAAGATCATTCACCCGTCCCACCGAATCACGTCAAAGCGAAGCGCGTGCGACATTTTTGTCTTATGGTAGACATGCTCCTACCGTTGCGTGGAGACGATTGAAGATGGATTTATATTTCAATCGACAACGGTCTGATATGTATTTTTGGCTGTTCGTTTTGTGTTCATGGGGAACTTGACCTAGTCCTAAATACCTTTGTATGCTTTTAAAACAAACTTGAATATAGTTTTAGATAGTATGAAAGGGGATTGAGCCATGTCTATCGAATATTTAGAACTACATCAAATTACGAGAAAACTGCGAAACATGTCGCCGCCCTAACACTCGATTTGCGGTTGCAGCTTTCCAACACTGACCACGATCAATTCTACCCAGTCCTGATCCCCCTCTGCCTTGGTGATCCGTACCTATGTTCTTTGCGCCGTTATAGCGTTCTTCGAAGTATAATTCCACCTTTCAATTAATGTGGTTAACTACCCGACCAGGAACGAATAACTGCCACATAACTGAGGGATACCAAAGTCAGGTATTATACCAAAACACGGTATGGAATGGAAGAGTTATCCTGGTTCAATTGGCTAGAGACAGTACGCCTTCGGAAGACGGAGATGACCAAGTGGCTTCATAACTTGGAGGAAAGAAGCGCACGTTTAACGAATTGGGAGTAGAGGGTTCGATTCCCACCGTAGCACGTGGTTTTTTTTTCTCGCAATTCAAAACTGAATTTGTTCATCAGACTCTTGTTTCTGTTGTGTAGATGAATGTCAAAGTATTTCCAACATTGAAGAAGTTGTTCGAAATGGTGAGTAACTGTCCACAAGCATCTTTCACTGGCATCCTTGGATTTATCCTTGTTCAACTCAGACGGCCTAAGATATCGTAGAGGGGTAGATATCGCCGTTTGTGACGACTTTCTCTTACAATTTGAAATCTTGACATTGGAACTGTGGTTTGTCGTTTTTTTTTTCTTCTTGCAATTGTTTTAAGGTAAACCATGTACACGCAAAAAAATCCTTTCCAATATACGTGCACTCCCAGTCACGGCAACGGGAACTATGCATAGCAACCATAACAACAATAAGAAATGTACACCGTGGACTAGATGTCACATTCTCTAGAACGCCCATATTGACAGCTGGAACTAGTTCCAGTTTACGGTGTATATTTATTTGTTCACGTTTCACGATTTTTTTCGCTGTAGAAGACTTTTTGAAGAACTTCTGCAGAAATTCAAATGAAATTCCAGGGTGACCATGCAAATACGACGATTAGATTTCAATCATCATTCACATTTCTGCGGAAGTTCCTTAAAAGATTCTTCCAGAAGGATTCAGTGATACCTCCAGGAGAACCATTAGGAATTCCTCCAAAAAATCTCCAGGAATTCATACAGATGTTTCTTCAGAAATTAATCCAGAAGCTTCTTCAAAGATTCCTCTTAACCCTCTAATACCCAACCCCGCCTTTAGACGTGGTATAGTTTGAGCATTTTTGTATTTTTTGTTTCGTAGACAATCAATTTTTTTATATTTTTGGCTGATATTAAAGACTATTCTGAATATCTTAAAATGGTTTTTGGTGCCTTTTGAAGCTTATTTACATTTTTTTAAAATCATTGAAAAATTGATGTTTTAGTCACCTTTCAGAAGTCATTGTATATTTTGTATTGAATCGCTTCAATTTACATATTTTAATTTTTTCCCAAATCATACTATCATAGTAAAATAGTTTAAGGGAATCGAATACACTTTAAAATTATTTTTCTTAAAATTATACGGAAAATAAAATTTCCTATGAAAAAAAAATTATAATAAAAATATTTTAACAATAATCATAAAATATCAAAATGGTTTCATCTCAAAAAATCCGTCTCCTAAATAGGCTTCCAGGAAAAATATAAAAGTGTGGGGATGTTCAAAAATAAGAATTAGAAAAATCAAAAACCGAAATTCACTAAATCGAGAATTAAAAAGAATCACAACATGTTTAAATCGATTTTAGATGACGAAAAATGATATTTAGATCAAAATCAAAAATTTGGGTATAAGAGGGTTAAAACTCCTTCAAAGATTCATCTAAACTTAAAGCGGGGATTTCTACAGAAGATCTCTTTTAGAGATTCTTTTAGAGATCTTTTCCTTCAGATATGTCTTCAGTAGTTCCTTTAAAGATTCATCCAGGAAGATTCAGGGATACCTCTTGGAGTTTTATCGTGGATTTCTTCAAAAGATCTATCAGGTATTCTGACAGGAGTTCCTTCTGGGTTACCCTAGCACTTCTTTCAGTAATTCCTGCAAGAGTTCCGTTAAGGATTTCTCCAGAAATTGTTTCAGAAATACCTCCAGGAGTTCTTTCAGGGATCCTGGATTTTCTTCAAGAATTCATCCTGAAATTCCTTCCAGGACTCCTCTTGGAATTCCTTTGAGATGCCTTATGGAGATTTTCCAGTATTTTTTTCAGGAGTTCTTTTATGGATTTCTCTAGCAGTCCTCAACAGAAGTAAGTTCTTCCAGGGATTTCCCCAGAAGTTCCTTCAAGGATCTCTCCAGGATTTTCCTTCAGGGATCTCCCCAGTAGTTCTTGGAAAATTCAAGGATACAGCTAGGTGTTTAATCGGGGATTCCTTCAGCACTTTCCTCGGCTATTCCTACAGGATTTTCCTTAGATATTCATCCATAAGCTCCTTCAGAGATTTTTTCAGGAGGATTTAGGGATGCCTCCAGGAATTGCCAACAGGAATTCCTCCAGAAGTTCTTTGAAGATTAGCCTAGGAGTTCTTCCAGGGATTCCTTCAGAAATTCCTACAGCAGTTCCTACAGCAATTAGTCCAGCAGTTCCTTCGAAGATTTCTTCAAAAGTTTCAGAGATTCGTGCCGATATTTCTTCAGAGATTCCTCCTGGAATTCCCTCAGTGATTCCTCCAGAAGTCTATTAAGATATTTCACCAGGAGTTTCTTGAGAGATTCTTACAGAAGGAGAATACCTCCAGGAGAACTCAGGGATTCCCTCTGACGTTTCTTCAGAGAGTTATACAAAGTTTTTTTTTCAGGGATTAATTCAGGAGTTCCATCAAAGATTCCTCCAGGAGTTCCTTCAGGAATGGGGCACGTTCGGTGTAGTACTAGATTTATAGTAATGAGCTGAATTTTAGTATGGTGAGAAGGTCAATTCTCCGTTTCTGCAATAAAATGGTGCAAAAAGCGTGGGTATTATGATTCCTTGCCTAATTTGATGCTGTTTGAGCAAAACTTTGGGCAACAGTGTTGTTGTTTTCATCATTTCTTGCAACATAAACAACATAGTTATCCAAAGTTTGCAAAAGTTCCTTTGGGAAATCTTCAGGCTTTCATCCAGGAATCGCTCCTGGAGTTCTTTCGGAGACTTTTCCAGGAGGATTCAGGGATGCCTCCAGGAGTTTCATCAAAAGGTTCTCCAGAAGCTCTTCCAGGAGTTCCTACAGGAGTTTCTTCATGGATTTTTGTAGAAGTTCATTTAAGAATTTCTTTAGGGCTTTATCACTCACGGTGTTCTTCCAAGAACTATTCCAGAATTTCTTTCAGGGAATCCTCCGAGATTTCCTTCTGAAATTACTCCTGGAATTCCTTCGGAGATTTCTCCAGGACATTCTGCGGGGATTCGACCTAGAAATTATTCAGGGATTCCTCCTGGAATTGCTTCGGGATTTCTCCTGGAATTCCTTCGGGGATTTCTCCTGGAATTGCTTCGGGATCTCCTGGAATTCTTTTAGCAATTCCTTTTGGAATTTATTCGGCAATTCCTCTTGGAATTCCTTTGGTTATTCCTCCAGGAATTCCTGCGGGAATCCCTACTGCAATTCCTTTGGGACTTCTCCTGGAATTCGTGAATTCCTCCTTGAATTACTATCAGAATTTCTTCGGGTATTTCTCCTGGAATTCCTTCGTTGATTGCTCCTGAAAATTCCTCGGATATTCCTTCAGACATTTGTGCTGGAATTCCTTCGGGGATACCGCCAAATCATTCGGGAATTTCTCCTGGATGCCCTTCGATGATTCCTTCTGAAAATCGTTCATAGAATCCTTCTGGTACATCCTTCGCAAATTCCTTCTGTAATTCCTTCGGGATTTCTCCTGGAATTCGAGAATTCCTCCTTGAATTACTTGAGGAATTTCTTCGGGTATTTCTCCTGGTCCTACTTTGATGATTGTTCCTGAAAATCGTTCGAGAAATCATCCTTGTACTCCTTGTGGGATTACAGCCGGAATTCCTAATTGGAAATCACTGCTGGAATTCCTTTGGAGATTTCTGTTGGAATTCTTTTGGGTATTCCTTCAAGAATTCTTGCTGGAATTAATTCGAGATTCTTTTTGGAATTCCTTCAGAAATTCTTTCTGGAATTCCTCTGGACTTCCTCCGGCAGTTTCTTCACGGTTCCCATGGAATTCTTTCGGGAATTTCTCCTCCACCTTGAAATCCTTTGAGGGATTCCTAAGTCCAAGTAGAGCGACCTTATCATCATACATATTTAATAGCTTCTCAAGCTTCTGAGAAAACTAAGGTACGTGTACCAGTTATGGCACTACTTAATGAAAACTATTTCTACCATATTAAGAAGAAGACCTACTATTGTCATCGATATGTCAAACGACAACTTGGTTTGCATACTATACAGGAACAGAAAAACAGGACAAATCTAAGAATTCGAGACTTGTTAATATCAAATGGGAAATTTTATGTTTATGTTATGTTTACTTTTATTCGCTGACAGGTAAAGCTAAATTTAAATATTCAAGCTACCCGGACCGGTTCCACTTCCGTTACGCCAAATATTTTGAATTTTTCTGATAAAAATCTTATTTGAAAATTATTTTGGAGATACAAATTTTCATAAAATATTCCTCATTTTACTAAAGACATCTTGATTTGAATGAAGCTATCAAACAAAGAAACTGTTATCTATAATGATTAGAACACCACTTGTTTCGGACAGATTTTTAGGAGAAAAAGCCACGATTTGACAGCAGCAATCAGCAGCTTCAAAGCTGAAATAGTATAGATTTTATTGTAATTTAACGGCCTCATTTTAATAGATTTCAGACATCTTACATTTTCGTGTTGTTCTCTGTTTTAGCTTCAAATCTTCCGAAACTGTTCCGCTAGCACTGCATGTTATTCTATTTAGGTTTTAATCAATTATTAATAAGGCAAATTGTAGTTCATAAGTTTTAACTTACTCTTAAGGATCAATTAACAATTCTTGACTGTGATCTGGACTGTGTACTGTGCGATACTTAAACGCCTGCAATTCGAGTAAGATTTCAATATTACTTTAGTACAAACTGTCTTCCTTCACAACACCTCAACTGTTTAACTGAACAACAACTGAATTTAACTTACTGTAATTCACAAATTCAATTAATTACAAATTCGCACTTAAATTCACCACTGACTTGACTTTAATTTTCATTCAGCTGGTGCACTCGGTCAGGTATTGTTTTATTCTGGTTTATGCTCCTGGTGACACTTCGCCACGCTGTTTGTTGTCTGACGTCTATGCTCCGGCTAACTGACATTGACAACCTTGGGCGGTACTGAACTCACTCAACTACAGTACGAGTATGCTCAGTGGTTCCGCAACACCACTGTAACAAAAATTTCTGTAGATTGATAGTAATAAATTACCAACCAACGACTTAAATGGTACTTGAAACCAGGAAGGAAATTTAAATGCCTCAACAAAGCTGAAAACAAGAATAAGAAATTATATGATCATCACCCGCCATACTTACATGTCTGGTTAATACTCCTTGTCATGAAACCTCTGCTATGCACATCCAGAACCAAAACCACCAATGAATGGACTCGTTTCCCCTAGAGCCCCACAATTCACTCACACACAAACGCCCCCAGCACTTCACAGCACCAGATGATTGATGCGCTCCGAGATTTTCCGACTTCTTCTTGGTTTCACTTTCACAAACCGCGCCGCACAGACTTCTTGCGCTCGAGAACATATGATAACAAAACCCGTATAATTACAACCGGCAGGCAAACCGT